>NC_054471.1:86345464-86547499 GCF_017639515.1 Carcharodon carcharias
GTCTGCTGTGTATGAGGGATATGAGAGCAGTTATTATGCTGTGTAAAAGGGATATGAGATCAGTTAGCATGCTGTGTATCACGGATATGAGAGCTGTTAGCATGCTGTGTATCAAGGATATGAGAACAGTAAGTATGCTGTGTATCACGGATATGAGTGCAGTTAGTATGCTGTGCATCAGGGATATGAGAAAAGTTACCATGCTGTGCTTCGGCAATATGAGTTCACATAACCTGCTGTGTATCATGGATATGAGAGCAGTTAGCATGCTGTGTATTGGGTATATGAGAGCAGTTAGCATGCTGTTTAACAGGAATATAAGAGCAGTGAGCATACTGTGTATCATGGATATGAGAGCAGATGGTAGCCTTTGAAAAAGGGATAGGAGAGCAGTTCGCATGCTGTGCATCAGGGGTACAAGAGCAGTTAGCGTGTTGTGTATCAGGGATATGAGAGGAGTTAGCATGCTGTGCATCAAGGATATGAAAGCAGTTAGTATGCTGTGTATCAGGAAAATGAGTGCAGTTAGCATACTGTGCATCAGGGATATGAGAGCAATTAGCAGGCTGTGTAACAGGGATTTGAGAGCAGTTAGCATGCTGTGTATCATGGATATGAGGGCAGTTAATATGCTGTGCATCAGGGATATGAGAGCAGTTAGCATTCTGGGTATCGGGTATATGAGAGCAGTTAGCATGCTGTGTATCAGGTACAGGAGAACAGTTGGCATGCTGTGTATCTGGGATATGAGAGCAGTTATTATGCTGTGTATCAGGGATATAAGTGCAGTTATGATGGTGTGTATTAGGGATATGAGAGGAGTTAGCCTGCTGTGTATCTGGGATATGAGAGCAGTTAGTATTCTGTGTATTGGGAATATAAGAGCAGTTATGATGGTGTGTATTAGGTATATGAGAGCAGTTAGCATGCTGTGTATCAGGGACATGAGAGCAGTTAGCATGCTGTCTATCAGGGATATGAGAATAGTTAGGATGCTTTGTATCATGGGATATGAGAGCTGTTAATATGCTGTATATCAGGGAAATTCAAGCTGTTATTATGCTGTGTTTCAGGGATATGAGAGCAGTTAGCATGCTGCGTCTCGCGGATATGAGAGCAGTTAGCATGCTGTGTATCAGGGATATAAGAGAAGTTAGCATGCTGTGTATCACGGAATAAGAGCAGTTTGCATGCTGTGTATCAGTGATATGAGAGCAGTTAGCGTGATGTGTATCAGGGTTTTGAGAACTGTTAGCATGATATGTGTCAGGGATATGAGAGCAGTTAGCATGTTGTGTGAAAGGTTTTTGAGAGCAGTATGCATGCTGTGTATCAGGGATACGAGCGTAGTTAGCATGCTTTGTCACAAGGGATATGAGAGCTGTTAGTATGCTGTATATCAGGGAAATTCAAGCTGTTAATATGCTGTGTTTCAGGGATATGAGAGCAGTTAGCATGCTGTGTATCGTGGATATGAGAGCAGTTAGCATGCTGTGTATCAGGGATATAAGAGCAGTTAGCATGCTGTGTATCAGTGATACGAGAGCAGTTATTATGCTGTGTAAATGGGATATGAGAAGAGTTAGTATGCTGTGTAAAATGGATATGAGAGTAGTTAGCATGCTGTGTATCAGGGATATGAGAGCAGTTATTATGCTGTGTAAAAGGATATGAGATCAGTTAGCATGCTGTGCATCACAGATATGAGAGCAGTTGGCATGCTGTGTATCAAGGATATGAGAGCAGTTAGTATGCTGTGTATCACTGATATGAGTGCAGTTAGTATGCTGTGCTTCAGGGATTTGAGAAAAGTCACCATGCTGTGTTAAAGCAATATGAGAGCAGATAACCTGCTGTGTATCATGGATATGAGAGCAGTTAGCATGCTGTGTATCGGGTATATGAGAGCTGTTAGCATGCTGTGTAACAGGGATATAAGTGCCGTGAGCATACTGTGTATCAGGGATATGAGATCAGATTGTATGCTGTGAAAAAGGGATATGAGAGCAGTTAGCATGCTGTGTAAAAGGGATATGAGTGCAGTTAGCATGCTGTGCATCAGGGATAAAAGAGCAGTTAGCGTGCTGTGTATCAAGGATAAGAAAGCAGAAAGTATCCTGTGTATCAGGAATATGAGTGCAGTTAGCATGCTGTGCATCAGGGATATGAGAGCAATTAGTATTCTGTGTAAAAGGCATTTGAGAGCAGTTAGCATGCTCTGTATCATGGATATGAGGGCAGTTAATATGCTCTGCATCAGGGAGGTGAGAGCAGTTAGCATTCTGTGTATCGGGTATATGAGAGCAGTTAGCATGCTGTGTATTGGGTATATGAGAGCAGTTGGCATGCTGTGTATCTGGGATATGACAGCAGTTAGCATGCTGTGTATCAGGGAAATGAGAGAAGTTAGTATGCTGCGTACAAGTGATAAAAGAGCTGTTAGCATGCTGTGTAAAAGTGATATGAGAGCAGTTAGCATGCTGTGTATCTGGGATATAAGAGCAGTAAGCGTGCTGTGCATCCGGGATATGAGAGCAGTTAGCATGCTGTATATCTGGGATAAGAAAGCAGTTAGCATGCTGTGTATCAGGGACATGAGAGCAGTTAGTATGCTGTGTACAAGGGATATGAGAGCTGTTAGCATGCTGTGTAAAAGTGATATGAGAGCAGTTAGCATGCTATGTATCAGGGACATGAGAGCAGTTAGCATGCTGTCTATCAGGGATATGAGAGCAGTTAGTATACTGTGTAAAAGGGATATGAGAGCTAATAGCATGCAGTGTAAAAGTGATATGAGAGCAGTTAGCGTGCTGTGTATCAGGGATATAAGAGCAGTAAGCAGGCTGTACTTCAGCGATATGAGAGCAGTTAGTATGCTGTGTAAAAGGGTTATGAGAGCTGTTAGACTGATGTGTATCAGGGATATGAGAGCAGATAGCATGTTGTGTGAAAGGGATATGAGAGCAGTTTGCATGCTCTGTATCAGGGATATGAGAGTAGTTAGGATGCTTTGTATCAAGGGATATGAGAGCTGTTGTATGCTGTATATCAGGGAAATTCAAACTGTTAGTATGCTGTGTTTCAGGGATATGAGAGCAGTTAACATGCTGTGTATTGCGGATATGAGAGCAGTTAGCATGCTGTGTATCAGGGATATAAGAGCAGTTAGCATGCTGTGTATCACGGATATAAGAGAAGTTAGCATGCTGTGTATCAGTGATATGAGAGCAGTTAGCCTGATGTGTATCAGGGTTTTGAGAACTATTAGCATGCTGTGTGTCAGAGATATGAGAGCAGTTAGCATGTTATGTGAAAAGGTTTTGAGAGCAGATTGCATGCTGTGTATCAGGGATATGAGAGTAGTTAGCATGCTTTGTATCAATGGATATGAGAGCTGTTAGTATGCTGTACATCAGGGAAATTCAAGCTGTTAGTATGCTGCGTTTCAGGGATAACAGAGCAGTTAGTATGCTGTGTATCACGGATATGATTGCAGTTAGTATGCTGTGCATCAGGGATATGAGAAAAGCACCCATGCTGTGTAAAAGGCTTATGACCGAAGAATCCATGCTGTGTATCATGGATATGATAGCAGTTACTATTTTGTGTATCAGGGATATATGAGCAGTTAGCATGCTGTGTATCAGAGATATGAGAGCAGTTAGCATGCTGTGTATTAGGGATCTGAGGGCAGTTCGTATGCTGTGTAAAAGGGATAGCAGAGCAGTTAGCATACTGTGTTTCAGAGAAATGAGAGCCGTTAGCATGCTGTGTTTCAGGGATATTAGAGCAGAAAGCGTGCTGTGTATCTGAGATATGAGAGCTGTTATAAGCTGTGCAAAAGGGATATGAGACCAGATAGCATTCTGTGTAAAAAGGATATGAGAGCAGTTAGCAAGCTGTGCATCAGATATATGAGAGCAGTTAGTATGATTTGTATCTGGGATATGAGAGCAGTTAGTATGCTTTGGATCATGGGTTTGAGAGCAGTTAGCATGCTCTTTATCTGGGATATGAGAGCAGTTAGAATTCTGTGTATCAGGGATATTAGAGCAGTAAGCATGCTGTGCATCAGGGATATGAGAACAGTTAGCTTGCTGTGTAAAAGGGATTTGAGAGCAGTTAGAATGCTGTGTATCATGGATATGAGGGCAGTTAATATGCTGTGCATCAGGGATATGAGAGAAGTTTGCATTCTGTGTATCGAGTATATGAGAACAGTTAAAATGCTGTCTGTCGGGTAAATGAGAGCAGTTGGCATGCTTTGCATCTGGGATATGAGAGCAGTTACTATGCTGTGTATCAGGGAAATAAGAGCAGTTAGGATGGTATGTATCATGGATATGAGGTGAGTTAGCATGCTGTGTATCTGGAATATGAGAGCCGTTAGTATGCTGTGTATAAGGGATATAAGAGTAGTTAGGATGTCGTGTATCAGGTATATGAGAGCAATTAGCATCCTGTGTATCTGGGATATGACAGCAGTTAGCATGCTGTGTATCAGGGATATGAGAGAAGTTAGTATGCTGCGTACAAGGGATAAAAGAGCTGTTAGCATGCTGTGTAAAAGTGATATGAGAGCAGTTAGCATGCTGTGTATCTGGGATATAAGAGCAGTAAGCGTGCTGTGCATCCGGGATATGAGAGCAGTTAGCATGATGTGTATCAGGGATAAGAACGCAGTTAGCATGCTGTGTATCAGGGACATGAGAGCAGTTAGTATGCTGTGTACAAGGGATATGAGAGCTGTTAGCATGCTGTGTAAAAGTGATATGAGAGCAGTTAGCATGCTATGTATCAGGGACATGAGAGCAGTTAGCATGCTGTCTATCAGGGATATGAGAGCAGTTAGTATACTGTGTAAAAGGGATATGAGAGCTGATAGCATGCAGTGTAAAAGTGATATGAGAGCAGTTAGCGTGCTGTGTATCAGGGATATAAGAGCAGTAAGCAGGCTGTACTTCAGCGATATGAGAGCAGTTAGTATGCTGTGTAAAAGGGTTATGAGAGCTGTTAGACTGATGTGTATCAGGGATATGAGAGCAGATAGAATGTTGTGTGAAAGGGATATGAGAGCAGTTTGCATGCTCTGTATCAGGGATATGAGAGTAGTTAGGATGCGTTGTATCAAGGGATATGAGAGCTGTTAGTATGCTGTATATCAGGGAAATTCAAGCTGTTAATATGCTGTGTTTCAGGAATATGAGAGCAGTTAGCATCCTGTGTATCGCGGATATGAGAGCAGTCAGCATGCTGTGTATCAGGGATATAAGAGCAGTTAGCATGCTGTGTATCAGTGATACGAGAGCAGTTATTATGCTGTGTAAAAGGGATATGAGACCAGTTAATATGCTGTGTAAAATGGATATGAGAGTAGTTAGCATGCTGTGTATCAGGGATATGAGAGCAGTTATTATGCTGTGTAAAAGGATATGAGATCAGTTAGCATGCTGTGCATCACGGATATGAGAGCAGTTAGCATGCTGAGTATCAAGGATATGAGACAAGTTAGTATGCTGTGTATCACGGATATGAGTGCAGTTAGTATGCTGTGCATCAGGGATATGAGAAAAGTTACCATGCTGTGTTAACGCAATATGAGAGCAGATAACCTGCTGTGTATCATGGATATGAGAGCAGTTAGTATGCTGTGTAACGGGTAGATGAGAGCAGTTAGCTTGCTGTGTAACAGGGATATAAGATCAGTGAGCATACTGTGTATCAGGGATATGAGAGCAGATGGTATGCTGTGAAAAAGGGATATGAGAGCAGTTAGCATGCTTAGTAAAAGGGATATGAGTGCAGTTAGCATGCTGTGCATCAGGGATAAAAGAGCAGTTAGTTTGCTGTGTATCATGGATATGAGCTGAGTTAGCATGCTGTGTATCAAGGATATGAAAGCAGTTAGTATGCTGTGTATCAGGAATATGAGTGCAGTTTTTATGCTGTTCATCAGTGATATGAGAGCAATTAGCATGCTGTGTAAAAGGGATTTGAGAGCAGTTAGCATGCTGTGTATTTTGGATATGAGGGCAGTTAATATGCTGTGCATCAGGGATATGAGAGTAGTTAGCATTCTGTGTATCGGATATATGAGAGCAGTTAGCATGCTTTGTATCGGGTATATGAGAGCAGTTGGCATGCTGTGTATCTGGGATATGAGAGCAGTTATTATGCTGTGTATCAGGGATATAAGAGCAGTTAGGATGGTGTGTATCAGGGATATGAGAGGAGTTAGACTGCTGTGTACCTGGGAAATGAGAGCAGTTAGTATGCTGTGTATTAGGGATATAAGAGCATTTATGATGGTGTGTATCAGGTATATGAGAGCAGTTAGCATGTTGTGTATCAGGGATATGAGAGCAGTCAGCATGCTGTGTATCAGGGATATGAGAGCAGATAGTATGCTGTGTATCACGGATATGAGTGCAGTTAGTATGCTGTGCATCAGGGATAAAAGAGCAGTTAGCGTGCTGTGTATCAGGGATATGAGAGGAGTTAGCATGCTGAGTATCAAGGATATGAAAGCAGTTAGTATGCTGTGTATCAGGAATATGAGTGCAGTTAGCATGCTGTGCATCAGGGATATGAGAGCAATTAGCATGCTGTGTAAAAGTGATTTGAGAGCAGTTAGGATGCTGTGTATCATGGATATGAGGGCAGTTAATATGCTGTGAATCAGGGATATGAGTGAAGTTAGCATTCTGTGTATCGGGTGTATGAGAGTAGCTGGCATGCTGTGTATCTGTGATATGAGAGAAGTTATTATGCTGTGTATCAGGGATATAAGAGCAGTTAGGATGGTGTGTATCAGGGATATGAGAGGAGTTAGACTGCTGTGTACCTGGGAAATGAGAGCAGTTAGTATGCTGTGTATTAGGGATATAAGAGCAGTTATGATGGTGTGTATCAGGTATATGAGAGCAGTTAGCATGCTGTGTATCAGGGATATGAGAGCAGTCAGCATGCTGTGTATCAGAGATATGAGAGCAGATAGTATGCTGTGTATCACGGATATGACTGCAGTTAGTATGCTGTGCATCAGGGATAAAAGAGCAGTTAGCGTGCTGTGTATCAGGGATATGAGAGGAGTTAGCATGCTGAGTATCAAGGATATGAAAGCAGTGAGTATGCTGTGTATCAGGAATATGAGTGCAGTTAGTATGCTGTGCATCAGGGATATGAGAGCAATTAGCATGCTGTGTAAAAGTGATTTGAGAGCAGTTAGGATGCTGTGTATCATGGATATGAGGGCAGTTAATATGCTGTGAATCAGGGATATGAGTGAAGTTAGCATTCTGTGTATCGGGTGTATGAGAGTAGTTGGCATGCTGTGCATCTGTGATATGAGAGAAGTTATTATGCTGTGTATCAGGGATATAAGAGCAGTTAGGATGGTGTGTATCAGGGAAATTCAAGCTTTTAGTATGCTGTGTTTCAGGGATATTATAGCAGTTAGTATGCTGTGTATAACGGATATGATTGCAGTTAGTATGCTGTGCATCAGGGATATGAGAAAAGTACCCATGCTGCGTAAAAGGCATATGACAGAAGATACCATGCTGTGTATCTTGGATATGTTAGCAGTTACTATGCTGTGTATCAGGAATATAAGAGCAGTTAGCATGCTGTGTATCAGAGACATGAGAGCAGTTAGCATGCTGTGTATGAGGGATATGATATCAGTTAGCATGCTGTGTATTAGGGACATGAAAGCAGTTAGTATGCTATGTAAAAGGGATAGGAGAGCAGTTAGCATGATGTGTCTCAGGGATATGAGAGCAGTTAGCATGTTGTGTGAAAGGGATATGAGAGCAGTTTGCATTTTCTCTATCAGGGATATGAGAGTATTTAGGATGCTTTGTATCATGGGATATGAGAGCTGTTAGTATGCTGTATATCAGGGAAATTCAAGCTGTTATTATGCTGTGTTTCAGGGATATGAGAGCAGTAAGCATGCTGCGTCTCGCGGATATGAGAGCAGTTAGCATGCTGTGTATCAGGGATATAAGAGCAGTTAGCATGCTGTGTATCGCGGATATAAGAGCAGTTTGCATGCTGTGTATCAGTGATATGAGAGCAGTTAGCGTGATGTGTATCAGGGTTTTGAGAACTGTTAGCATGCTATGTGTCAGGGATATGAGAGCAGTTAGCATGTTGTGTGAAAGGTTTTTGAGAGCAGTTTGCATGCTGTGTATCAGGGATACGAGCGTAGTTAGCATGCTTTGTCACAAGGGATAAGAGAGCTGTTAGTATGCTGTATATCAGGGAAATTCAAGCTGTTAATATGCTCTGTTTCAGGGATATGAGAGCAGTTAGCATGCTGTGTATCGTGGATATGAGAGCAGTTAGCATGCTGTGTATCAGGGATATAAGAGCAGTTAGCATGCTGTGTATCAGTGATACGAGAGCAGTTATTATGCTGTGTAAATGGGATATGAGAAGAGTTAGTATGCTGTGTAAAATGGATATGAGAGTAGTTAGCATGCTGTGTATCAGGGATATGAGAGCAGTTATTATGCTGTGTAAAAGGATATGAGATCAGTTAGCATGCTGTGCATCACAGATATGAGAGCAGTTGGCATGCTGTGTATCAAGGATATGAGAGCAGTTAATATGCTGTGTATCACTGATATGAGTGCAGTTAGTATGCTGTGCTTCAGGGATATGAGAAAAGTTACCATGCTGTGTTAAAGCAATATGAGAGCAGATAACCTGCTGTGTATCATGGATATGAGAGCAGTTAGCATGCTGTGTATCGGGTATATGAGAGCTGTTAGCATGCTGCGTAACAGGGATATAAGTGCCGAAAGCATACTGTGTATCAGGGATATGAGAGCAGATTGTATGCTGTGAAAAAGGGATATGAGAGCAGTTAGCATGCTGTGTAAAAGGGATATGAGTGCAGTTAGCATGCTGTGCATCAGGGATAAAAGAGCCGTTAGCGTGCTGTGTATCAAGGATAAGAAAGCAGAAAGTATGCTGTGTATCAGGAATATGAGTGCAGTTAGCATGCTGTGCATCAGGGATATGAGAGCAATTAGTATTCTGTGTAAAAGGCATTTGAGAGCAGTTAGCATGCTGTGTATCATGGATATGAGGGCAGTTAATATGCTCTGCATCAGGGATGTGAGAGCAGTTAGCATTCTGTGTATCGGGTATATGAGAGCAGTTAGCATGCTGTGTATTGGGTATATGAGAGCAGTTGGCATGCTGTGTATCTGGGATATGAGAGCAGTTATTATGCAGTGTATCAAGGATATAAGAGCAGTTAGGACATTGTGTATCAGGTATATGAGAGGAGTTAGCATGCTGTGTATTAGGGATATAAGAGCAGTTATGATGGTGTGTATCAGGTACATGCGAGCAGTTAGCATGCTGTGTATCAGGGATATGAGAGCAGTTAGCATGCTGTTTGTCAGGGGTACGAGAGAAGTTAGTATGCTGTGTATCACGGATATGAGTGCAGTTAGTATGCTGTGCATCAGGGATATGAGAAAAGTTACCATGCTGTATTAAAGCAATATGAGAGCAGTTAACCTGCTGTGTATCATGGATATGAGAGCAGTTAGCATGCTGTGTATCGGGTATATGAGAGCAGTTAGCATGCTGTGTAACAGGGTTATAAGAGCAGTGAGCATACTTTGTATCAGGGATATGAGAGCAGATTGTAGGCTCTGAAAAAGGGATATGAGAGCAGTTAGCATGCTTAGTAAAAGGGATATGACTGCAGTTAGCATGCTGTGCATCAGGGATAAAAGAGCAGTTAGCGTGCTGTGTATCAAGGATATGAAAGCAGTTAGTATGCTGTGTATCAGGAATATGAGTGCAGTTAGCATGCTGTGCATCAGGGATATGAGAGCCATTAGCATGCTGTGTAAAAGTGATTTGAGAGCAGTTAGCATGCTGTGTATCATGGATATGAGGGCAGTTAATATGCTGTGCGTCAGGGATATGAGTGAAGTTAGCATTCTGTGTATCGGGTATATGAGAGTAGTTGGCATGCTGTGTGTGTATGATATGAGAGCAGTTAGTATGCTGTGTATTAGGGATATAAGAGCAGATATGATGGTGTTTATCAGGTATATGAGAGCAGTTAGCATGCTGTGTATCAGGGATATGAGAGCAGTTAGCATGCTGTGTATCAGGGATATGAGAGCAGTTAGCATGCTGTGTATCGCGGATATGAGAGCAGTTTGCATGCTGTGTATTAGTGATATGAGAGTAGTTAGCATGTATCAATGGATATGAGAGCTGTTAGTATGCTGTACATCAGGGAAATTCAAGCTGTTAGTATGCTGCGTTTCAGGGATAACAGAGCAGTTAGTATGCTGTGTATCACGGATATGATTGCAGTTAGTATGCTGTGCATCAGGGATATGAGAAAAGCACCCATGCTGTGTAAAAGGCTTATGACCGAAGAATCCATGTTGTGTATCATGGATATGATAGCAGTTACTATTTTGTGTATCAGGGATATATGAGCAGTTAGCATGCTGTGTATCAGAGATATGAGAGCAGTTAGCATGCTGTGTATTAGGGATCTGAGGGCAGTTCGTATGCTGTGTAAAAGGGATAGCAGAGCAGTTAGCATACTGTGTTTCAGAGAAATGAGAGCCGTTAGCATGCTGTGTTTCAGGGATATTAGAGCAGAAAGCGTGCTGTGTATCTGGGATATGAGAGCAGTTATAAGCTGTGCAAAAGGGATATGAGACCAGATAGAATTCTGTGTAAAAAGGATATGAAAGCAGTTAGCAGGCTGTGCATCAGATATATGAGAGCAGTTAGTATGATTTGTATCTGGGATATGAGAGCAGTTAGTATTCTTTGTATCAGGGATATGAGAGCAGTTATTATGCTTTGGATCATGGGTTTGAGAGCAGTTAGCATGCTCTTTATCTGGGATATGAGAGCAGTTAGAATTCTGTGTATCAGGGATATTAGAGCAGTAAGCATGCTGTGCATCAGGGATATGAGAACAGTTAGCTTGCTGTGTAAAAGGGATTTGAGAGCAGTTAGACTGCTGTGTATCATGGATATGAGGGCAGTTAATATGCTGTGCATCAGGGATATGAGAGAAGTTTGCATTCTGTGTATCGAGTATATGAGAACAGTTAAAATGCTGTCTGTCGGGTAAATGAGAGCAGTTGGCATGCTTTGCATCTGGGATATGAGAGCAGTTACTATGCTGTGTATCAGGGAAATAAGAGCAGTTAGGATGGTATGTATCATGGATATGAGGTGAGTTAGCATGCTGTGTATCTGGAATATGAGAGCAGTTAGTATGCTGTGTATAAGGGATATAAGAGTAGTTAGGATGTTGTGTATCAGGTATATGAGAGCAATTAGCATCCTGTGTATCTGGGATATGACAGCAGTTAGCATGCTGTGTATCAGGGATATGAGAGAAGTTAGTATGCTGCGTACAAGGGATAAAAGAGCTGTTAGCATGCTGTGTAAAAGTGACATGAGAGCAGTTAGCATGCTGTGTATCAGGGATACGAGAGTAGTTAGCATGCTTTGTCACAAGGGATATGAGAGCTGTTAGTATGCTGTATATCAGGGAAATTCAAGCTGTTAATATGCTGTGTTTCAGGGATATGAGAGCAGTTAGCATGCTGTGTATCGTGGATATGAGAGCAGTTAGTATGCTGTGCATCAGGGATATGAGAGCAGTTAGCATGCTGTGCATTAGGGATATGAGGGCAGCTAGTATGCTGTGTAAAAGGGATATGAGAGCAGTTATTATGCAGTGTATCAGGGATATTAGAGCAGTTAGGACGTTGTGTATCAGGGATATGAGAGGAGTTAGCATGCTGTGTATTAGGGATATAAGAGCAGTTATGATGGTGTGTATCAGGTACATGAGAGCAGTTAGCATGCTGTGTATCAGGGATATGAGAGCAGTTAGCATGCTGTTTGTCAGGGGTATGAGAGCAGTTAATATGCTGTGTATCACGGATATGAGTGCAGTTAGTATGCTGTGCATCAGGGATATGAGAAAAGTTACCATGCTGTGTTAAAGCAATATGAGAGCAGTTAGCATGCTGTGTAACAGGGTTATAAGAGCAGTGAGCATACTTTGTATCAGGGATATGAGAGCAGATTGTAGGCTGTGAAAAAGGGATATGAGAGCAGTTAGCATGCTTAGTAAAAGGGATATGAGTGCAGTTAGCATGCTGTGCATCAGGGATAAAAGAGCAGTTAGCATGCTGTGTATCATGGATATGAGGGCAGTTAATATGCTGTGCGTCAGGGATATGAGAGCAGTTAGCATTCTATGTATCGGGTATATGAGAGTAGTTGGCATGCTGTGTGTCTATGATATGAGAGCAGTTAGTATGCTGTGTATTAGGGATATAAGAGCAGATATGATGGTGTGTATCAGGTATATGAGAGCAGTTAGCATGCTGTGTATCAGGGATATGAGAGCAGTTAGCATGCTGTGTATCAGGGATATGAGAGCAGTTAGCATGCTGTGTATCGCGGATATGAGAGCAGTTTGCATGCTGTGTATCAGTGATATGAGAGTAGTTAGCATGCTTTGTATCAATGGATATGAGAGCTGTTAGTATGCTGTACATCAGGGAAATTCAAGCTGTTAGTATGCTGCGTTTCAGGGATATCAGAGCAGTTAGTATGCTGTGTATCACGGATATGATTGCAGTTAGTATGCTGTGCATCAGGGATATGAGAAAAGCAACCATGCTGTGTAAAAGGGATAGGAGAGCAGTTAGCATACTGTGTTTCAGGGATATTAGAGCAGAAAGCGTGCTGTGTATCTGAGATATGAGAGCTGTTATAAGCTGTGCAAAAGGGATATGAGACCAGATAGCATTCTGTGTAAAAAGGATATGAGAGCAGTTAGCAAGCTGTGCATCAGATATATGAGAGCAGTTAGTATGATTTGTATCTGGGATATGAGAGCAGTTAGTATTCTTTGTATCAGGGATATGAGAGCAGTTATTATGCTTTGGATCATGGGTTTGAGAGCAGTTAGCGTGCTCTTTATCTGGGATATGAGAGCAGTTAGAATTCTGTGTATCAGGGATATTAGAGCAGTAAGCATGCTGTGCATCAGGGATATGAGAACAGTTAGCTTGCTGTGTAAAAGGGATTTGAGAGCAGTGAACATGCTGTGTATCATGGATATGAGGGCAGTTAATATGCTGTGCATCAGGGATATGAGAGAAGTTTGCATTCTGTGAATCGAGTATATGAGAGCAGTTAAAATGCTGTGTATCGGGTAAATAAGAGCAGTTGGTAAGCTGTGCATCTGGGATATGAGAGCAATTACTATGCTGTGAATCAGGGAAATAAGAGCAGTTAGGATTGTGTGTACCAGGGATATGAGAGAAGTTAGCATGCTGTGTATCTGGGATGTGAGAACAGTTAGTATGCTGTGTATAAGGGATATAACAGCAGTTAGGATGGTTTGTATCAGGTATATAAGAGCAGTTAGCAACCTGTTTATCAGGGATATAAGAGCAGTAAGCGTGCTGTGAATCAGGGATATGAGAGCAGTAAGTATGCTGTGTAAAAGGGATATGAGAGCATTTAGCCTGATGTGTGTCATGGATATGAGAGCAGTTAGCATGTTGTGTGAAAGGGATATGAGAGCAGTTTGCATGCTGTGTATCAGGGATATGAGAGTAGTTAGGATGCTTTGTGTCAAGGGATATGAAAGCTGTTAGTTTGCTGTATATCAGGGAAATTCAAGCTGTTAGTATGCTGTGTTTCAGGGATATGAGAGCTGTTAGCATGCTGTGTATTGGGGATATGAGAGCAGTTAGCATGCTGTTTATCAGGGATCTAAGAGCAGTTAGCATGCTGTGTATCACGGATATAAGAGCAGTTAGCATGCTGTGTATCAGTGATATGAGAGCAGTTAGCATGATGTGTATCAGGGATATGAGAACTATTTGCATGCTGTGTGTCAGGGATATGAGAGCAGTTAGCATGTTGTGTGAAAGGTTTTTGAGAGCAGTTTGCATGCTGTGTATCAGGGATATGAGAGTAGTTAGCATGCTTTGTATCAAGGGATAAAGAGAGCTGTTAGTATGCTGTATATCAAGGAAATTCAAGCTGTTAATATGATGTGTTTCAGGGATATGAGAGCAGTTAGCATGCTGTGAATCGCGGTTATGAGAGCAGATACCATGCTGTGTATCCGGGATATAAGAGCAGTTAGCATCCTGTGTATCAGTGATACGAGAGCAGTTATTATGCTGTGTAAAAGGGATATGAGACCAGTTAATATGCTGTGTAAAATGGTTATGAGAGTAGTTAGCATGCTGTGCATCAGGGATATAAGAGCAGTTAGAGTGCTGTGTATCAGGGATATGAGAGCAGTTATTATGCTTTGTAAAAGGATATGAGATCAGTTCGCATGCTGTGCATCACGGATATGAGAGCAGTTAGTATGCTGTATATCACGGATATGAGTGCAGTTAGTATGCTGTGCATCAGGGATATGAGAAAAGTTACCATGCTGTGTTAAAGCAATATGAGAGCAGATAACCTGCTGTGTATCATGGATATGAGAGCAGTTAGCATGCTGTGTATCGGGTATATGAGAGCAGTTAGCATGCTGTGTAACAGGGATATTTGAGCAGTGAGCATACTGTGTATCGGGATATGAAAGCAGATGGTAAGCTGTGAAAAAGGGATATGAGTGCAGTTAGCATGCTGTGATTCAGGGAAAAAAGAGCAGTTAGCGTGCTGTGTATCAGGGACATGAGATGAGTTAGCATGCTGTGTATCAAGGATATGAAAGCAGTTAGTATGCTGTGTATCAGGAATATGAGTGCAGTAAGGATGCTGTGCATCAGGGATATGAGAGCAATTAGCATGCGGTGTAAAAGGGATTTGAGAGCAGTTTGCATGCTGTGTATCATGGATATGAGGGCAGTTAATATGCTGTGCATCAGGGATATGAGAGCAGTTAGCATTCTGTGTATCGGGTATAAGAGAGCAGTTAGCATGCTGTGCATCAGGGATATGAGTGCAGTTAGCATGCTGTGTATAACGGATATGATTGCAGTTACTATGGTGTGCATCAGGGATATGAGAAAAGTACCCATGCTCTGTAAAAGGCATATGACAGAATATACCATGTTGTGTATCATGGATATGATAGCAGCATCTATGCTTTGTATCAGGGTTATGAGAGCAGTTAGCATGCTGTGTATCAGCGATATGAGAGCAGTTTGCATGCTGTGTATCAGGGTTATGAGAGCAGTTAGCATGCTGTGTATCATGGATATGAGGGCAGTTAATATGCTGTGCATCAGGGATATGAGAGCAGTTAGCATTCTGTGTATAGGGTATATGAGAGCAGTTATCATTCTGTGCATCTGGGATATGAGAGCAGTTACTATGCTGTGTATCAGGGAAATAAGAGCAGTTAGGATGGTGTGTATCAGGGATATGAGAGCAGTTAGTATGCTGTGTATTAGGGATATAAGAGCAGTTAGCATGCTGTGTATCAGAGATATGAGATCAGTTAGTATGCTGTGTATTAGGGATATGAGAGCAGTTAGTATGCTGTGTAAAAGGGATAGGAGAGCAGTTAGCATACTGTGTTTCAGGGAAATGAGAGCCGTTAGCATGCTGTGTTTCAGGGATATTAGAGCAGAAAGCCTGCTTTGCATCTGGGATATGAGAGCAGTTATAAGCTGTGCAAAAGGGATATGAGACCAGATAGCATTCTGTGTTAAAAGGATATGAGAGCAGTTAGCAAGCTGTGTATCAGATATATGAGAGCAGTTAGTATGATTTGTATCTGGGATATGAGAGCAGTTAGTATTCTTTGTATCAGGCATATGAGAGCAGTTATTATGCTTTGGATCATGGGTTTGAGAGCAGTTAGCATGCTCTTTATCTGGGATATGAGAGCAGTTAGAATTCTGTGTATCAGTGATATTAGAGCAAAAGCATGCTGTGCATCAGGGATATCAGACCAGTTAGCATGCTGTGTAAAAGGGATTTGAGAGCAGTTTGCATGCTGTGTAACATGGATATGAGGGCAGTTAATATGCTGTGCATCAGGGATATGAGAGAAGATTGCATTCTGTGTATCGAGTATATGAGAGCAGTTAAAATGCTGTCTGTCGGGTAAATGAGAGCAGTTGGCATGCTGTGCATCTGGGATATGAGAGCAGTTACTATGCTGTGTATCAGGGAAATAAGAGCAGTTAGGATGGTGTGTATCAGGGATATGAGAGGAGTTGGCATGGTGTGTATCTGGGATATGAGAGCAGTTAGTATGCTGTGTATAAGGGATATAAGAGCAGTTAGGATGGTGTGTATCAGGTATATGAGAGCAGTTATCATCCTGTGTATCTGGGATATGAGAGCAGTTAGCATGCTGTGTGTCAGGGATATAAGAGCAGTAAGCGTGCTGTGCATCCGGGATATGAGAGCAGTTAGCATGCTGTGTATCAGGGATAAGAAAGCAGTTAGCATGCTGTGTATCAGGGACATGAGAGCAGTTAGTATGCTGTGTACAAGGGATATGAGAGCTGTTAGCATGCTGTGTAAAAGTGATATGAGAGCAGTTAGCATGCTGTGTATCAGGGATATGAAAGCAGTTAGCATGCTTTGTATCAGGGACATGAGAGCAGTTAACATGCTGTTTGTCATGGATATGAGAGCAGTTAGCATGTTGTGTGAAAGGGATTTGAGAGCAGTTTGCATGCTGTGTATCAGGGATATGAGAGTAGTTAGGATGCTTTGTATCAAGGGATATGAGAGCTGTTATTATGCTGTATATCAGTGAAGTTCAAGCTGTTAGTATGCTGTGTTTCAGGGATATGAGAGCAGTTAGCATGCTGTGTATCACGGATATGAGAGCATTTAGCATGCTGTGTATCAGGGATATAAGAGCAGTTAGCATGCTGTGTATCACGGATATAAGAGCAGTTAGCATGCTGTTTATCAGTGATATGAGAGCAGTTAGCCTGATGTGTATCAGGAATATGAGAAATTTAGCATGCTGTTTGTCAGGGATATGAGAGCAGTTAGCATGTTGTGTGAAAGGTTTTTGAGAGCAGTTTGCATGCTGTGTATTAGGGATATGAGAGTAGTTAGCATGCTTTGTCACAAGGGATATGAGAGCTGTTAGTATTTTGTATATCAGGGAAATTCAAGCTGTTAATATGCTGTGTTTCAGGGATATGAGAGCAGTTAGCATGCTGTCTATCGCGGATATGATATCAGTTAGCATGCTGTGTATCAGGGATATGAGAGCAATTAAATTGCGGTGTAAAAGGGATTTGAGAGCAGTTTGCATGCTGTGTATCATGGATATGAGGGCAGTTAATATGCTGTGCATCAGGGATATGAGAGCAGTTAGCATTCTGTGTATCGGGTATAAGAGAGCAGTTAGCATGCTGTGCATCAGGGATATGAGTGCAGTTAGCATGCTGTGTATCACGGATATGATTGCAGTTACTATGGTGTGCATCAGGGATATGAGAAAAGTACCCATGCTCTGTAAAAGGCATATGACAGAATATACCATGTTGTGTATCATGGATATGATAGCAGCATCTATGCTTTGTATCAGGGTTATGAGAGCAGTTAGCATGCTGTGTATCAGCGATATGAGAGCAGTTTGCATGCTGTGTATCAGGGTTATGAGAGCAGTTAGCATGCTGTGTATCATGGATAAGAGGGCAGTTAATATGCTGTGCTTCAGGGATATGAGAGCAGTTAGCATTCTGTGTATAGAGTATATGAGAGCAGTTATCATTCTGTGTATCTGGGATATGAGAGCAGTTACTATGCTGTGTATCAGGGATATAAGAGCAGTTAGGATGGTGTGTATCAGGGATATGAGAGGAGTTAGCCTGCTGTGTATCTGGGATATGAGAGCAGTTAGTATGCTGTGTATTAGGGATATAAGAGCAGTTAGCATGCTGTGTATCAGAGATATGAGATCAGTTAGCATGCTGTGTATTAGGGATATGAGAGCAGTTAGTATGCTGTGTAAAAGGGATAGGAGAGCAGTTAGCATACTGTGTTTCAGGGAACTGAGAGCCGTTAGCATGCTGTGTTTCAGGGATATTAGAGCAGAAAGCGTGCTTTGCATCTGGGATATGAGAGCAGTTATAAGCTGTGCAAAAGGGATATGAGACCAGATAGCATTCTGTGTTAAAAGGATATGAGAGCAGTTAGCAAGCTGTGTATCAGATATATGAGAGCAGTTAGTATGATTTGTATCTGGGATATGAGAGCAGATAGTATTCTTTGTATCAGGCATATGAGAGCAGTTATTATGCTTTGGATCATGGGTTTGAGAGCAGTTAGCATGCTCTTTATCTGGGATATGAGAGCAGTTAGAATTCTGTGTATCAGTGATATTAGAGCAAAAGCATGCTGTGCATCAGGGATATCAGACCAGTTAGCATGCTGTGTAAAAGGGATTTGAGAGCAGTTTGCATGCTGTGTATCATGGATATGAGGGCAGTTAATATGCTGTGCATCAGGGATATGAGAGAAGATTGCATTCTGTGTATCGAGTATATGAGAGCAGTTAAAATGCTGTCTGTCGGGTAAATGAGAGCAGTTGGCATGCTGTGCATCTGGGATATGAGAGCAGTTACTATGCTGTGTATCAGGGAAATAAGAGCAGTTAGGATGGTGTGTATCAGGGATATGAGAGGAGTTGGCATGGTGTGTATCTGGGATATGAGAGCAGTTAGTATGCTGTGTATAAGGGATAGAAGAGCAGTTAGGATGGTGTGTATCAGGTATATGAAAGCAGTTATCATCCTGTGTATCTGGGATATGAGAGCAGTTAGCATGCTGTGTGTCAGGGATATAAGAGCAGTAAGCGTGCTGTGCATCCGGGATATGAGAGCAGTTAGCATGCTGTGTATCAGGGATAAGAAAGCAGTTAGCATGCTGTGTATCAGGGACATGAGAGCAGTTAGTATGCTGTGTACAAGGGATATGAGAGCTGTTAGCATGCTGTGTAAAAGTGATATGAGAGCAGTTAGCATGCTGTGTATCAGGGATATGAAAGCAGTTAGCATGCTTTGTATCAGGGACATGAGAGCAGTTAACATGCTGTTTGTCATGGATATGAGAGCAGTTAGCATGTTGTGTGAAAGGGATTTGAGAGCAGTTTGCATGCTGTGTATCAGGGATATGAGAGTAGTTAGGATGCTTTGTATCAAGGGATATGAGAGCTGTTATTATGCTGTATATCAGTGAAGTTCAAGCTGTTAGTATGCTGTGTTTCAGGGATATGAGAGCAGTTAGCATGCTTTGTATCGCGGATATGAGAGCATTTAGCATGCTGTGTATCAGGGTTATAAGAGCATTTAGCATGCTGTGTATCACGGATATGAGAGCAGTTAGCATGCTGTGTATCAGTGATATGAGAGCAGTTAGCCTGATGTGTATCAGGAATATGAGAAATTTAGCATGCTGTTTGTCAGGGATATGAGAGCAGTTAGCATGTTGTGTGAAAGGTTTTTGAGAGCAGTTTGCATACTGTGTATTAGGGATATGAGAGTAGTTAGCATGCTTTGTCACAAGGGATATGAGAGCTGTTAGTATTTTGTATATCAGGGAAATTCAAGCTGTTAATATGCTGTGTTTCAGGGATATGAGAGCAGTTAGCATGCTGTCTATCACGGATATGATATCAGTTAGCATGCTGTGTATCAGGGATATAAGGGCAGGTAGCCTGCTGTGTATCAGTGATACGAGAGCAGTTATTAAGCTGTGTAAAAGGGATATGAGACCAGTTAATATGCTGTGTAAAATGGATATGAGAGTAGTTAGCATGCTTTGCATCAAAGATATAAGAGCAGTTAGTCTGCTGTGTATCAGGGATATGAGAGCAGTTATTATGCTGTGTAAAAGGGATATGAGATCAGTTAGCATGCTGTGTATCACGGATATGAGAGCTGTTAGCATGCTGTGTATCAAGGATATGAGAACGGTAAGTATGCTGTGTATCACGGATATGAGTGCAGTTACTATGCTGTGCATCAGGGATATGAGAAAAGTTACCATGCTGTGCTTAGGCAATATGAGAGCAGATAACCTGCTGTGTGTCATGGATATGAGAGCAGTTAGCATGCTGTGTAACTGGGATATAAGAGCAGTGAGCATACTGTGTATCATGGATATGAGAGCAGATGGTAGCCTTTGAAAAAGGGATATGAGAGCAGTTAGCATGCTGTGCAAAAGTGATATGAGTGCAGTTAGCATGCTGTGCATCAGGGATAAAAGAGTAGTTAGCGTGCTGTGTATCAGGGATATGAGAAGAGTTAGCCTGCTGTGTATCAAGGATATCAAAGCAGTTAGTATGCTGTGTATCAGCAATATGAGTCCATTTAGCATGCTGTGCATCAGGGATATGAGAGCAATTAGCATGCTGTGTAAAAGGGATTTGAGAGCAGTTAGCATGCTGTGTATCATGGATATGAGGGCAGTTAATATGCTGTGCATCAGGGATATGAGAGCAGTTAGCATTCTGTGTATCGGGTAAATGAGAGCAGTTAGCATGCTGTGTATCGGGTATATGACAGCAGTTGTCATGCTGTGTATCTGGGATATTAGAGCAGTTATTATGCTGTGTATCAGGGATATGAGAGGAGTAAGCCTGCTGTGTATCTGGGATATGAGAGCAGTTAGTATTCTGTGTATTAGGGATTTAAGAGCAGTTATGATGGTGTGTATCAGGTATATGAGAGCAGTTAGAATGCTGTGTATCAGGGATATGAGAGCAGTTAGCATGCTGTGTATCAGGGATATGAGAGCAGTTAGTATGCTGTGTACAAGGGTTATGAGAGCTGTTAGCATGCTGTGTAAAAGTGATATGAGAGCAGTTAGCATGCTGTGGATCAGGGCTATAAGAGCTGTAAGCATGCTGTGCATCAGGGATATGAGAGCAGTTAGCCTGATGTGTGACAGGGATATGAGAGCAGTTAGCATGTTGTGTGAAAGGGATATGAGAACTGTTAGTATGCTGTATAACAGGGAACTTCAAGCTGCTAATATGCTGTGTTTCAGGGATATGAGAGCAGTTAGCATGCTGTGTATCGCGGATATGTGAGCAGTTAGCATTCTGTGTATCAGGGCTATAAGAGCAGTTAGCATGCTGTGTATCACGGATATCAGAGGAGTTTGCAAGCATGTATCAGTGATATGAGAACAGTTAATATGCTTTGTCAAATTGATATGAGAGTAGTTAGCATGCTGTGCATAAGGGATATAAGAACAGTGAGTCTGCTGTGTATCAGTGATACGAGAGCAGTTATTATGCTGTGTAAAAGGATATGAGATCAGTTAGGATGCTGTGTATCACGGATATGAGAGCTGTTAGCATGCTGTGTATCACGGATATGAGAGCAGTTAGTATGCTGTGTATCACGGAAATGAGTGCAGTTAGTCTGCTG
This sequence comes from Carcharodon carcharias, assembly GCF_017639515.1. NCBI lineage: Eukaryota > Metazoa > Chordata > Chondrichthyes > Lamniformes > Lamnidae > Carcharodon > Carcharodon carcharias. The sequence continues at coordinate 86,366,884 of NC_054471.1, forward strand.
TGCATCAGGGATATGAGAAAAGTTTCCATGCTGTGTTAAAGCAATATGAGAGCAGATAACCTGCTGTGTATTTTGGATATGAGAGCAGTTAGCATGCTGTGTATCGGGTATATGAGAGCAGTTAGCATGCTGTGTAACAGGGATATAAGTGCAGTGAGCATAATGTGTATCAGGGATATGAGAGCAGATGGTACGCTGTGAAAAAGGGATATGAGAGCAGTTAGCATGCTGCGTTCAAGGGATATGAGTGCAGTAAGCATGCTGTGCATCAGGGATATGAGAACATTTAGCTTGCTGTGTAAAAGGGATTTGAGAGCAGTTAGCATGCTGTGTATCATGGATATGAGGGCAGTTAATATGCTGTGCATCAGGGATATGAGAGAAGTTTGCATTCTGTGTATCGAGTATATGAGAGCAGTTAAAATGCTGTCTGTCGGGTAAATGAGAGCAGTTGGCATGCTGTGCATCTGGGATATGAGAGCAGTTACTATGCTGTGTATCAGGGAAATAAGAGCAGTTAGGATGGTGTGTATCATGGATATGAGGTGAGTTAGCATGCTGTGTATCTGGAATATGAGAGCAGTTAGTATGCTGTGTATAACGGATATAAGAGTAGTTAGTATGTTGTGTATCAGATATATGAGAGCAATTAGCATCCTGTGTATCTGGGATATGACAGCAGTTAGCATGATGTGTATCAGGGATATGAGAGAAGTTAGTATGCTGCGTACAAGGGATAAAAGAGCTGTTAGCATGCTGTGTAAAAGTGATATGAGAGCAGTTAGCATGCTGTGTATCTGGGATATAAGAGCAGTAAGCGTGCTGTGCATCCGGGATATGAGAGCAGTTAGCATGCTGTGTATCAGGGATTAGAAAGCAGTTAGCATGCTGTGTATCAGGGACATGAGAGCAGTTAGTATGCTGTGTACAAGGGATATGAGAGCTGTTAGCATGCTGTGTAAAAGTGATATGAGAGCAGTTAGCATGCTATGTATCAGGGACATGAGAGCAGTTAGCATGCTGTCTATCGGGATATGAGAGCATTTAGTATACTGTGTAAAAGGGATATGAGAGCTGATAGCATGCAGTGTAAAAGTGATATGAGAGCAGTTAGCGTGCTGTGTATCAGGGATATAAGAGCAGTAAGCAGGCTGTACTTCAGCGATATGAGAGCAGTTAGTATGCTGTGTAAAAGGGTTATGAGAGCTGTTAGAATGATGTGTATCAGGGATATGAGAGCAGATAGCATGTTGTGTGAAAGGGATATGAGAGCAGTTTGCATGCTCTGTATCAGGGATATGAGAGTAGTTAGGATGCTTTGTATCAAGGGATATGAGAGCTGTTGTATGCTGTATATCAGGGAAATTCAAGCTGTTAGTATGCTGTGTTTCAGGGATATGAGAGCAGTAAACATGCTGTGTATTGCGGATATGAGAGCAGTTAGCATGCTGTGTATCAGGGATATAAGAGCAGTTAGCATGCTGTGTATCACGGATATAAGAGAAGTTAGCATGCTGTGTATCAGTGATATGAGAGCAGTTAGCCTGATGTGTATCAGGGTTTTGAGAACTATTAGCATGCTGTGTGTCAGAGATATGAGAGCAGTTAGCATGTTATGTGAAAAGGTTTTGAGAGCAGATTGCATGCTGTGTATCAGGGATATGAGAGTAGTTAGCATGCTTTGTCACAAGGATATGAGAGCTGCTAGTATGCTGTATATCAGGGAAATTCAAGCTGTTAATATGCTGTGTTTCAGGAATATGAGAGCAGTTAGCATCCTGTGTATCGCGGATATGAGAGCAGTCAGCATGCTGTGTATCAGGGATATAAGAGCAGTTAGCATGCTGTGTATCAGTGATACGAGAGCAGTTATTATGCAGTGTAAAAGGGATATGAGACCAGTTAATATGCTGTGTAAAATGGATATGAGAGTAGTTAGCATGCTGTGTATCAGGGATATGAGAGCAGTTATTATGCTGTGTAAAAGGATATGAGATCAGTTAGCATGCTGTGCATCACGGATATGAGAGCAGTTAGCATGCTGTGTATCAAGGATATGAGACAAGTTAGTATGCTGTGTATCACGGATATGAGTGCAGTTAGTATGCTGTGCATCAGGGATATGAGAAAAGTTACCATGCTGTGTTAACGCAATATGAGAGCAGATAACCTGCTGTGTATCATGGATATGAGAGCAGTTAGCATGCTGTGTAACGGGTATATGAGAGCAGTTAGCTTGCTGTGTAACAGGGATATAAGATCAGTGAGCATACTGTGTATCAGGGATATGAGAGCAGATGGTATGCTGTGAAAAAGGGATATGAGAGCAGTTAGCATGCTGTGTAAAAGGGATATGAGTGCAGTTAGCATGCTGTGCATCAGGGATAAAAGAGCAGTTAGCTTGCTGTGTATCATGGTTATGAGCTGAGTTAGCATGCTGTGTATCAAGGATATGAAAGCAGTTAGTATGCTGTGTATCAGGAATATGAGTGCAGTTTTCATGCTGTTCATCAGGGATATGAGAGCAATTAGCATGCTGTGTAAAAGGGATTTGAGTGCAGTTAGCATGTTGTGTATTTTGGTTATGAGGGCAGTTAATATGCTGTGCATCAGGGATATGAGAGCAGTTAGCATTCTGTGTATCGGGTATATGAGAGCAGTTAGCATGCTTTGTATCGGGTATATGAGAGCAGTTGGCATGCTGTGTATCTGGGATATGAGAGCAGTTATTATGCTGTGTATCAGGGATATAAGAGCAGTTAGGATGGTGTGTATCAGGGATATGAGAGGAGTTAGACTGCTCTGTACCTGGGAAATGAGAGCAGTTAGTATGCTGTGTATTAGGGATATAAGAGCAGTTATGATGGTGTGTATCAGGTATATGAGAGCAGTTAGCATGTTGTGTATCAGGGATATGAGAGCAGTCAGCATGCTGTGTATCAGGGATATGAGAGCAGATAGTATGCTGTGTATCACGGATATGAGTGCAGTTAGTATGCTGTGCATCAGGGATAAAAGAGCAGTTAGCGTGCTGTGTATCAGGGATATGAGAGGAGTTAGCATGCTGAGTATCAAGGATATGAAAGCAGTTAGTATGCTGTGTATCAGGAATATGAGTGCAGTTAGCATGCTGTGCATCAGGGATATGAGAGCAATTAGCATGCTGTGTAAAAGTGATTTGAGAGCAGTTAGGATGCTGTGTATCATGGATATGAGGGCAATTAATATGCTGTGAATCAGGGATATGAGTGAAGTTAGCATTCTGTGTATCGGGTGTATGAGAGTAGTTGGCATGCTGTGTATCTGTGATATGAGAGAAGTTATTATGCTGTGTATCAGGGATATAAGAGCAGTTAGGATGGTGTGTATCAGGGAAATTCAAGCTGTTAGTATGCTGTGTTTCAGGGATATGAGAGCAGTTAGTATGCTGTGCATCAGGGATATGAGAAAAGTACCCATGCTCTGTAAAAGGCATATGACAGAAGATACCATGCTGTGTATCATGGATATGTTAGCAGTTACTATGCTGTGTATCAGGGTAATAAGAGCAGTTAGCATGCTGTGTATCAGAGATATGAGAGCAGTTAGCATGCTGTGTATGAGGGATATGAGGTCAGTTAGCATGCTGTGTATTAGGGACATGAGAGCAGTTAGTATGCTATGTAAAAGGGATAGGAGAGCAGTTAGCCTCATGTGTCTCAGGGATATGAGAGCAGTTAGCATGTTGTGTGAAAGGGATATGAGAGCAGTTTGCATTTTCTCTATCAGGGATATGAGAGTAGTTAGGATGCTTTGTATCAAGGGATATGAGAGCTGTTAGTATGCTGTATATCAGGGAAATTCAAGCTGTTACTATACTGTGTTTCAGGGATATGAGAGCAGTTAGCATGCTGCGTATCGCGGATATGAGAGCAGTTAGCATGCTGTGTATCAGGGATATAAGAGCAGTTAGCATGCTGTGTATCACGGATGTAAGAGCAGTTTGCATGCTGTGTATCAATGATATGAGAGCAGTTAGCGTGATGTGTATCAGGGTTTTGAGAACTATTAGCATGATATGTGTCAGGGATGTTAGAGCAGTTAGCATGTTGTGTGAAAGGTTTTTGAGAGCAGTTTGCATGCTGTGTATCAGGGATACGAGCGTAGTTAGCATGCTTTGTCACAAGGGATATGAGAGCTGTTAGTATGCTGTACATCAGGGAAATTCAAGCTGTTAATATGCTGTGTTTCAGGGATATGAGAGCAGTTAGCATGCTGTGTATCAGGGATATAAGAGCAGTTAGCATGCTGTGTATCAGTGATACGAGAGCAGTTATTATGCTGTGTAAATGGGATATGAGAAGAGTTAGTATGCTGTGTAAAATGGATATGAGAGTAGTTAGCATGCTGTGTATCAGGGATATGAGAGCAGTTATTATGCTGTGTAAAAGGATATGAGATCAGTTAGCATGCTGTTCATCACAGATATGAGAGCAGTTGGCATGCTGTGTATCAAGGATATGAGAGCAGTTAGTATGCTGTGTATCACTGATATGAGTGCAGTTAGTATGCTGTGCTTCAGGGATATGAGAAAAGTTACCATGCTGTGTTAAAGCAATATGAGAGAAGATAACCTGCTGTGTATCATGGATATGAGAGCAGTTAGCATGCTGTGTATAGGGTATATGAGAGCAGTTAGCATGCTGTGTAACAGGGATATAAGTGCCGTGAGCATACTGTGTATCAGGGATATGAGAGCAGATTGTATGCCGTGAAAAAGGGATATGAGAGCAGTTAGCATGCTGTGTAAAAGGGATATGAGTGCAGTTAGCATGCTGTGCATCAGGGATAAAAGAGCAGTTAGCGTGCTGTGTATCAAGGATAAGAAAGCAGAAAGTATGCTGTGTATCAGGAATATGAGTGCAGTTAGCATGCTGTGCATCAGGGATATGAGAGCAATTAGTATTCTGTGTAAAAGGCATTTGAGAGCAGTTAGCATGCTGTGTATCATGGATATGAGGGCAGTTAATATGCTCTGCATCAGGGATGTGAGAGCAGTTAGCATTCTGTGTATCGGGTATATGAGAGCAGTTAGCATGCTGTGTATTGGGTATATGAGAGCAGTTGGCATGTTGTGTATCTGGGATATGAGAGCAGTTATTATGCAGTGTATCAGGGATATTAGAGCAGTTAGGACGTTGTGTATCAGGGATATGAGAGGAGTTAGCATGCTGTGTATTAGGGATATAAGAGCAGTTATGATGGTGTGTATCAGGTACATGAGAGCAGTTAGCATGCTGTGTATCAGGGATATGAGAGCAGTTAGCATGCTGTTTGTCAGGGGTATGAGAGCAGTTAATATGCTGTGTATCACGGATATGAGTGCAGTTAGTATGCTGTGCATCAGGGATATGAGAAAAGTTACCATGCTGTGTTAAAGCAATATGAGAGCAGTTAACCTGCTGTGTATCATGGATATGAGAGCAGTTAGCATGCTGTGTATCGGGTATATGAGAGCAGTTAGCATGCTATGTAACAGGGATATAAGAGCAGTGAGCATACTTTCTATCAGGGATATGAGAGCAGATTGTAGGCTGTGAAAAAGGGATATGAGAGCAGTTAGCATGCTTAGTAAAAGGGATATGAGTGCAGTTAGCATGCTGTGCATCAGGGATAAAAGAGCAGTTAGCGTGCTGTGTATCAAGGATATGAAAGCAGTTCGTCTGCTGTGTATCAGGAATATGAGTGCAGTTAGCATACTGTGCATCAGGGATATGAGAGCAATTAGCATGCTGTGTAAAAGTGATTTGAGAGCAGTTAGGATGCTGTGTATCATGGATATGAGGGCAGTTAATATGCTGTGAATCAGGGATATGAGTGAAGTTAGCATTCAGTGTATCGGGTGTATGAGAGTAGTTGGCATGCTGTGTATCTGTGATATGAGAGAAGTTATTATGTTTTGTATCAGGGTTATAAGAGCAGTTAGGATGGTGTGTATCAGGGAAATTGAAGCTGTTAGTATGCTGTGTTTCAGGGATATTAGAGCAGTTAGTATGCTGTGTATCACGGATATGATTGCAGTTAGTATGCTGTGCATCAGGGATATGAGAAAATTACCCATGCTGTGTAAAAGGCATATGACAGAAGATACCATGCTGTGTATCATGGATATGTTAGCAGTTACTATGCTGTGTATCAGGGATACAAGAGCAGTTAGCATGCTGTGTATCAGAGATATGATAGCAGTTAGCATGCTGTGTATGAGGGATATGAGGTCAGTTAGCATGCTGTGTATTAGGGACATGAGAGCAGTTAGTATGCTATGTAAAAGGGATAGGAGAGCAGTTAGCCTCATGTGTCTCAGGGATATGAGAGCAGTTAGCATGTTGTGTGAAAGGGATATGAGAGCAGTTTGCATTTTCTCTATCAGGGATATGAGAGTAGTTAGGATGCTTTGTATCAAGGGATATGAGAGCTGTTAGTATGCTGTGTATCAGGGATATAAGAGCAGTTATGATGGTGTGTATCAGGTATATGAGAGCAGTTAGCATGTTGTGTATCAGGGATATGAGAGCAGTCAGCATGCTGTGTATCAGGGATATGAGAGCAGATAGTATGCTGTGTATCACGGATATGAGTGCAGTTAGTATGCTGTGCATCAGGGATAAAAGAGCAATTAGCGTGCTGTGTATCAGGGATATGAGAGGAGTTAGCATGCTGAGTATCAAGGATATGAAAGCAGTTAGTATGCTGTGTATCAGGAATATGAGTGCAGTTAGCATGCTGTGCATCAGGGATATGAGAGCAATTAGCATGCTGTGTAAAAGTGATTTGAGAGCAGTTGGGATGCTGTGTATCATGGATATGAGGGCAATTAATATGCTGTGAATCAGGGATATGAGTGAAGTTAGCATTCTGTGTATCGGGTGTATGAGAGTAGTTGGCATGCTGTGTATCTGTGATATGAGAGAAGTTATTATGCTGTGTATCAGGGATATAAGAGCAGTTAGGATGGTGTGTATCAGGGAAATTCAAGCTGTTAGTATGCTGTGTTTCAGGGATATGAGAGCAGTTAGTATGCTGTGCATCAGGGATATGAGAAAAGTACCCATGCTCTGTAAAAGGCATATGACAGAAGATACCATGCTGTGTATCATGGATATGTTAGCAGTTACTATGCTGTGTATCAGGGTAATAAGAGCAGTTAGCATGCTGTGTATCAGAGATATGAGAGCAGTTAGCATGCTGTGTATGAGGGATATGAGGTCAGTTAGCATGCTGTGTATTAGGGACATGAGAGCAGTTAGTATGCTATGTAAAAGGGATAGGAGAGCAGTTAGCCTCATGTGTCTCAGGGATATGAGAGCAGTTAGCATGTTGTGTGAAAGGTTTTTGAGAGCAGTTTGCATGCTGTTTATCAGGGATACGAGCGTAGTTAGCATGCTTTGTCACAAGAGATATGAGAGCAGTTAGTATGCTGTGTTTCAGGGATATGAGAGCAGTTAGCATGCTGTGTATCGTGGATATGAGAGCAGTTAGCATGCTGTGTATCAGGGATTTAAGAGCAGTTAGCATGCTGTGTATCAGTGATACGAGAGCAGTTATTATGCTGTGTAAATGGGATATGAGAAGAGTTAGTATGCTGTGTAAAATGGATATGAGAGTAGTTAGCATGCTGTGTATCAGGGATATGAGAGCAGTTATTATGCTGTGTAAAAGGATATGAGATCAGTTGGCATGCTGTTCATCACAGATATGAGAGCAGTTGGCATGCTGTGTATCAAGGATATGAGAGCAGTTAGTATGCTGTGTATCACTGATATGAGTGCAGTTAGTATGCTGTGCTTCAGGGATATGAGAAAAGTTACCATGCTGTGTTAAAGCAATATGAGAGCAGATAACCTGCTGTGTATCATGGATATGAGAGCAGTTAGCATGCTGTGTATAGGGTATATGAGAGCAGTTATCATGCTGTGTAACAGGGATATAAGTGCCGTGAGCATACTGTGTATCAGGGATATGAGAGCAGATTGTATGCTGTGAAAAAGGGATATGAGAGCAGTTAGCATGCTGTGTAAAAGGGATATGAGTGCAATTAGCATGCTGTGCATCAGGGATAAAAGAGCAGTTAGCGTGCTGTGTATCAAGGATAAGAAAGCAGAAAGTATGCTGTGTATCAGGAATATGAGTGCAGTTAGCATGCTGTGCATCAGGGATATGAGAGCAATTAGTATTCTGTGTAAAAGGCATTTGAGAGCAGTTAGCATGCTGTGTATCATGGATATGAGGGCAGTTAATATGCTCTGCATCAGGGATGTGAGAGCAGTTAGCATTCTGTGTATCGGGTATATGAGAGCAGTTAGCATGCTGTGTATTGGGTATATGAGAGCAGTTGGCATGTTGTGTATCTGGGATATGAGAGCAGTTATTATGCAGTGTATCAGGGATATTAGAGCAGTTAGGACGTTGTGTATCAGGGATATGAGAGGAGTTAGCATTCTGTGTATTAGGGATATAAGAGCAGTTATGATGGTGTGTATCAGGTACATGAGAGCAGTTAGCATGCTGTGTATCAGGGATATGAGAGCAGTTAGTATGCTGTGCATCAGGGATATGAGAAAAGTCACCATGCTGTGTTAAAGCAATATGAGAGCAGTTAACCTGCTGTGTATCATGGATATGAGAGCAGTTAGCATGCTGTGTATCGGGTATATGAGAGCAGTTAGCATGCTGTGTAAGAGGGTTATAAGAGCAGTGAGCATACTTTGTATCAGGGATATGAGAGCAGATTGTAGGCTGTGAAAAAGGGACATGAGAGCAGTTAGCATGCTTAGTAAAAGGGATATGAGTGCAGTTGGCATGCTGTGCATCAGGGATAAAAGAGCAGTTAGCATGCTGTGTATCATGGATATGAGGGCAGTTAATATGCTGTGCGTCAGGGATATGAGAGCAGTTAGCATTCTGTGTATCGGGTATATGAGAGTAGTTGGCATGCTGTGTGTCTATGATATGAGAGCAGTTAGTATGCTGTGTATTAGGGATATAAGAGCAGATATGATGGTGTGTATCAGGTATATGAGAGCAGTTAGCATGCTGTGTATCAGGGATATGAGAGCAGTTAGCATGCTGTGTATCGCGGATATGAGAGCAGTTTGCATGCTGTGTATCAGTGATATGAGAGTAGTTAGCATGCTTTGTATCAATGGATATGAGAGCAGTTAGTATGCTGTGTTTCAGGGATATCAGAGCAGTTAGTATGCTGTGTATCACGGATATGATTGCAGTTAGTATGCTGTGCATCAGGGATATGAGAAAAGCACCCATGCTGTGTAAAAGGCTTATGACCGAAGAATCCATGCTGTGTATCATGGATATGATAGCAGTTACTATTTTGTGTATCAGGGATATATGAGCAGTTAGCATGCTGTGTATCAGAGATATGAGAGCAGTTAGCATGCTGTGTATTAGGGATATGAGGGCAGTTAGTATGCTGTGTAAAAGGGATAGGAGAGCAGTTAGCATACTGTGTTTCAGAGAAATGAGAGCCGTTAGCATGCTGTGTTTCAGGGATATTAGAGCAGAAAGCGTGCTGTGTATCTGAGATATGAGAGCTGTTATAAGCTGTGCAAAAGGGATATGAGACCAGATAGCATTCTGTGTAAAAAGGATATGAGAGCAGTTAGCAAGCTGTGCATCAGATATATGAGAGCAGTTAGTATGATTTGTATCTGGGATATGAGAGCAGTTAGTATTCTTTGTATCAGGGATATGAGAGCAGTTATTATGCTTTGGATCATGGGTTTGAGAGCAGTTAGCGTGCTCTTTATCTGGGATATGAGAGCAGTTAGAATTCTGTGTATCAGGGATATTAGAGCAGTAAGCATGCTGTGCATCAGGGATATGAGAAAAGTTAGCTTGCTGTGTAAAAGCGATTTGAGAGCAGTTAGCATGCTGTGTATCATGGATATGAGGGCAGTTAATATGCTGTGCATCAGGGATATGAGAGAAGTTTGCATTCAGTGTATCGAGTATATGAGAGCAGTTAAAATGCTGTGTATCGGGTAAATGAGAGCAGTTGGCATGCTGTGCATCTGGGATATGAGAGCAGTTACTATGCTGTGTATCAGGGAAATTGGAGCAGTTAGGATGGTGTGTATCAGGGATATGAGAGAAGTTAGCATGCTGTGTATCTAGAATATGAGAGCAGTTAGTATGCTGCATATAAGGCATATAAGAGTCGTTAGGATGGTGTGTATCAGGTATATGAGAGCAGTTAGCATCGTGTGTATATGGGATATGACAGCAGTTAGCAGCTGTGTATCAGGTATATGAGAGAAGTTAGTATGCTGTGTACAAGGGAATAAGAGAGCTGTTAGCATGCTGTGTAAAAGTGATATGAGAGCAGTTAGCATGCTGTGTATCAGGGATATAAGAGCAGTAAGCGTGCTATGCATCAGGGATATGAGAGCAGTTAGCATGCTGTGTATCTGGGATATGAGAGCAGTTAGAATTCTGTGTATCAGGGATATTAGAGCAGTTAGCGTGCTGTGCATCAGGGATATGAGAGGAGTTAGCATGCTGTGTATCAAGGATATGAAAGCACTTCTTATGCTGTGTATCAGGAATATGAGTGCAGTTAGCATGCTGTGCATCAGGGATATGAGAGCAATTAGCAGGCTGTGTAAAAGGGATTTGAGAGCAGTTAGCATTCTGTGTATCGGGTATATGAGTGCAGTTGGCATGCTGTGTATCGGGTATATGACAGCAGTTGGGATGCTGTGTATCTGGGATATGAGAGCAGTTATTATGCTGTGTATCAGGGATATAAGAGCAGTTAAGAATGTGTGTATCAGGGGTATGAGAGGATTTAGCCTGCTGTATATCTGGGATATGAGAGCTGTTGGTATTCTGTGTATTATGGATATAAGAGCAGTTATGATGGTGTGTATCAGGTATGTGAGAGCAGTTAGCATGCTGTGTATCAGGGATTTGAGAGCAGTTTGCATGCTGTGTATCAGGGATATGAGAGGAGTTAGCCTTCTGTGTACCTGGGATATGAGAGCAATTAGTATGCTGTGTATTATGGATATAAGAGCAGTTATGACGCTTTGTATCAGGTATATGAGAGCAGTTAGCATGCTGTGTATCAGGGATTTGAGAGCAGTTTGCATGCTGTGTATCAGGGATATGAGAGCAGTTAATATGCTGTGTAGCACGGATATGAGTGCAGTTAGTATGCTGTGCATCAGGAATATGAGAAAAGTTACCATGCTGAGATAAAGCAATATGAGAGCAGATAACCTGCTGTGTATCATGGATATGAGAGCAGTTAGCATGCTGTGTATCGGGTATATGAGAGCAGTTAGCATGCTGTGTAACAAGGATATTTGAGCAGTGAGCATACTGTGTATCGGGATATGAAAGCAGATGGTAGGCTGTGAAAAAGGGATATGAGTGCAGTTAGCATGCTGTGCATCAGGGATAAAAGAGCAGTTAGCGTGCTGTGTATCAGGGATATGAGATGAGTTAACATGCTGTGTATCAAGGATATGAAAGCAGTTAGTATGCTGTGCATCAGGGATATGAGAGCAATTAGCATGCGGTGTAAAAGGGATTTGAGAGCAGTTTGCATGCTGTGTAAAATGGATATGAGGGCAGTTAATATGCTGTGCATCAGGGATATGGGAGCAGTTAGCATTCTGTGTATCGGGTATAAGAGAGCAGTTAGCATGCTGTGTAAATGTGATATGAGAGCAGTTAGCATGCTGTGTATCAGGGATATGAAAGCAGTTAGCATGCTTTGTATCAGGGACATGAGAGCAGTTAACATGCTGTTTGTCATGGATATGAGAGCAGTTAGCATGTTGTGTGAAAGGGATATGAGAGCAGTTTGCATGCTGTGTATCAGGGATATGAGAGTAGTTAGGATGCTTTGTATCAAGGGATGTGAGAGCTGTTATTATGCTGTATATCAGTGAAGTTCAAGCTGTTAGTATGCTGTGTTTCAGGGATATAAGAGCAGTTAGCATGCTGTGTATCACGGATATAAGAGCAGTTAGCATTCTGTGTATCAGTGATATGAGAGCAGTTAGCCTGATGTGTATCAGGAATATGAGAAATTTAGCATGCTGTTTGTCAGGGATATGAGAGCAGTTAGCATGTTGTGTGAAAGGTTATTGAGAGCAGTTTGCATGCTGTGTATCAGGGATATGAGAGTAGTTAGCATGCTTTTTATCAAGGGATATGAGAGCTGTTAGTATGCTGTATAACAGTGAAATTCAAGCTGTTAATATGCTGTGTTTCAGGGATATGAGAGCAGTTAGCATGCTGCGTATCGCGGATATGAGAGCAGTTAGCATGCTGTGTATCCAGGATATAAGAGCAGTTAGCATGCTGTGTATCAGTGATACGAGAGCAGTTATTATGCTGTGTAAAAGGGATATGAGACCAGTTAATATGCTGTGTAAAATGGATATGAGTGTAGTTAGCATGCTGTGCATCAGGGATATGAGAGCAGTTATTATGCTGTGTAAAAAGATATGAGATCAGTTAGCATGCTGTGTATCACGGATATGAGAGCAGTTAGCATGCTGTGTATCAAGGATATGAGAGCAGTTAGTATGCTGTGTATCACGGATATGAGTGCAGTTAATGTGCTGTGAATCAGGGATATGAGAAATGTTACCATGCTGTATTAAAGCAATATGAGAGCTGATAACCTGCTGTGTATCATGGATATGAGAGCAGTTAGCATGCTGTGTATCGGGTATATGAGAGCAGTTAGCATGCTGTGTATCATGGATATGAGGGCAGTTAATATGCTGCGCATCAGGGAAATGACTGCAGTTGGCATTCTGTGTATCGGGTATATGAGAGCAGTTAGCATGCTTTGTATTGGGTATTAGAGAGCAGTTGGCATGCTGTGTATCTCGGATATGAGAGCAGTTATTATGCTGTGTATCAAGGATATAAGAAAAGTTTTGATGGTGTGTATCAGGGATATGAGAGGACTTAGCCTGCTGTGTACCTGGGATATGAGAGCAGTTAGTATGCGGTGTATTAGGGATATAAGAGCAGTTTTGATGGTGTGTATCAGGTATATGAGAGCAGTTAGCATGCTGTGTATCAGGGATATGAGAGCAGTTAGCATGCTGTGTATCAGGGATATGAGATCAGTTAGTATGCTGTGTATCAGGGATATGAGAGCAATTAGCAGGCTGTGTAAAAGGGATTTGAGAGCAGTTAGCATTCTGTGTATCGGGTATATGAGTGCAGTTGGCATGCTGTGTATCGGGTATATGACAGCAGTTGGGATGCTGTGTATCTGGGATATGAGAGCAGTTATTATGCTGTGTATCAGGGATATAAGAGCAGTTAAGAATGTGTGTATCAGGGGTATGAGAGGATTTAGCCTGCTGTATATCTGGGATATGAGAGCTGTTGGTATTCTGTGTATTATGGATATAAGAGCAGTTATGATGGTGTGTATCAGGTATGTGAGAGCAGTTAGCATGCTGTGTATCAGGGATTTGAGAGCAGTTTGCATGCTGTGTATCAGGGATATGAGAGGAGTTAGCCTTCTGTGTACCTGGGATATGAGAGCAATTAGTATGCTGTGTATTATGGATATAAGAGCAGTTATGACGCTTTGTATCAGGTATATGAGAGCAGTTAGCATGCTGTGTATCAGGGATTTGAGAGCAGTTTGCATGCTGTGTATCAGGGATATGAGAGCAGTTAATATGCTGTGTAGCACGGATATGAGTGCAGTTAGTATGCTGTGCATCAGGAATATGAGAAAAGTTACCATGCTGAGATAAAGCAATATGAGAGCAGATAACCTGCTGTGTATCATGGATATGAGAGCAGTTAGCATGCTGTGTATCGGGTATATGAGAGCAGTTAGCATGCTGTGTAACAAGGATATTTGAGCAGTGAGCATACTGTGTATCGGGATATGAAAGCAGATGGTAGGCTGTGAAAAAGGGATATGAGTGCAGTTAGCATGCTGTGCATCAGGGATAAAAGAGCAGTTAGCGTGCTGTGTATCAGGGATATGAGATGAGTTAACATGCTGTGTATCAAGGATATGAAAGCAGTTAGTATGCTGTGCATCAGGGATATGAGAGCAATTAGCATGCGGTGTAAAAGGGATTTGAGAGCAGTTTGCATGCTGTGTAAAATGGATATGAGGGCAGTTAATATGCTGTGCATCAGGGATATGGGAGCAGTTAGCATTCTGTGTATCGGGTATAAGAGAGCAGTTAGCATGCTGTGTAAATGTGATATGAGAGCAGTTAGCATGCTGTGTATCAGGGATATGAAAGCAGTTAGCATGCTTTGTATCAGGGACATGAGAGCAGTTAACATGCTGTTTGTCATGGATATGAGAGCAGTTAGCATGTTGTGTGAAAGGGATATGAGAGCAGTTTGCATGCTGTGTATCAGGGATATGAGAGTAGTTAGGATGCTTTGTATCAAGGGATGTGAGAGCTGTTATTATGCTGTATATCAGTGAAGTTCAAGCTGTTAGTATGCTGTGTTTCAGGGATATAAGAGCAGTTAGCATGCTGTGTATCACGGATATAAGAGCAGTTAGCATTCTGTGTATCAGTGATATGAGAGCAGTTAGCCTGATGTGTATCAGGAATATGAGAAATTTAGCATGCTGTTTGTCAGGGATATGAGAGCAGTTAGCATGTTGTGTGAAAGGTTATTGAGAGCAGTTTGCATGCTGTGTATCAGGGATATGAGAGTAGTTAGCATGCTTTTTATCAAGGGATATGAGAGCTGTTAGTATGCTGTATATCAGTGAAATTCAAGCTGTTAATATGCTGTGTTTCAGGGATATGAGAGCAGTTAGCATGCTGCGTATCGCGGATATGAGAGCAGTTAGCATGCTGTGTATCCAGGATATAAGAGCAGTTAGCATGCTGTGTATCAGTGATACGAGAGCAGTTATTATGCTGTGTAAAAGGGATATGAGACCAGTTAATATGCTGTGTAAAATGGATATGAGTGTAGTTAGCATGCTGTGCATCAGGGATATGAGAGCAGTTATTATGCTGTGTAAAAAGATATGAGATCAGTTAGCATGCTGTGTATCACGGATATGAGAGCAGTTAGCATGCTGTGTATCAAGGATATGAGAGCAGTTAGTATGCTGTGTATCACGGATATGAGTGCAGTTAATGTGCTGTGAATCAGGGATATGAGAAATGTTACCATGCTGTATTAAAGCAATATGAGAGCTGATAACCTGCTGTGTATCATGGATATGAGAGCAGTTAGCGTGCTGTGTATCGGGTATATGAGAGCAGTTAGCATGCTGTGTATCATGGATATGAGGGCAGTTAATATGCTGCGCATCAGGGAAATGACTGCAGTTGGCATTCTGTGTATCGGGTATATGAGAGCAGTTAGCATGCTTTGTATTGGGTATTAGAGAGCAGTTGGCATGCTGTGTATCTCGGATATGAGAGCAGTTATTATGCTGTGTATCAAGGATATAAGAAAAGTTTTGATGGTGTGTATCAGGGATATGAGAGGACTTAGCCTGCTGTGTACCTGGGATATGAGAGCAGTTAGTATGCGGTGTATTAGGGATATAAGAGCAGTTTTGATGGTGTGTATCAGGTATATGAGAGCAGTTAGCATGCTGTGTATCAGGGATATGAGAGCAGTTAGCATGCTGTGTATCAGGGATATGAGATCAGTTAGTATGCTGTGTATCACGGATATGAGTGCAGTATGTATGCTGTGCATCAGGGATATGAGAGCAGTTGGCAAGCTGTGTTAAAGCAATATGAGAGCAGATAACCTGCTGTGTATCATGGATATGAGAGCAGTTAGCATGCTGTGTATCGGGTATATGAGAGCAGTTAGCATGCTGTGTAACAGGGATATAAGAGCAGTGAGCATACTGTGTACCAGGGATATGAGAGCAGATGGTAGGCTGTGAAAAAGGGATATGAGAGCAGTTTGCATGCTTTGTAAAAGTGATATGAGTGCAGTTAGCATGCTGTGCATCAGGGATAAAAGAGCAGTTAGCATGCTGTGTATCAGGGATATGAGAGGAGTTAGCATGCTGTGTATCAAGGATATGAATGCAGTTAGTATGCTGTGTATCAGGAATATGAGTGCAGTTAGAATGCTGTGCATCAGGGATATGAGAGCAATTAGCATGCTGTGTAAAAGTGATTTGAGAGCAGTTAGCATGCTGTGTATCATGGATATGAGTGCAGTTAATATTCTGTGCATCAGGGATATGAGAGCAGTTAGCATGCTGTGTATCAGGGATATGAGAGCAGTTAGTAGGCTGTGTACAAGGGATATGAGAGCTGTTAGCGTGCTGTGTAAAACTGATATGAGAGCAGTTAGCATGCTGTGTATCAGGGATAAACGAGCAGTTAGCGTGCTGTGTATCAGGGATATGAGATGAGTTAGCATGCTGTGTATCAAGGATATGAAAGCAGTTAGTATGCTGTGTATCAGGAATATAAGTGCAGTTATGATGCTGTGCATCAGGGATATGAGAGCAATTAGCATGCGGTGTAAAAGGGATTTGAGAGCAGTTTGCATGCTGTGTATCATGGATATGAGGGCAGTTAATATGCTGTGCATCAGGGATATGAGAGCAGTTAGCATTCTGTGTATCGGGTATAAGAGAGCAGTTAGCATGCTGTGTAAATGTGATATGAGAGCAGTTAGCATGCTGTGTATCAGGGATATGAAAGCAGTTAGCATGCTTTGTATCAGGGACATGAGAGCAGTTAACATGCTGTTTGTCATGGATATGAGAGCAGTTAGCATGTTGTGTGAAACGGATATGAGAGCAGTTTGCATGCTTTGTATCAGGGATATGAGAGTAGTTAGGATGCTTTGTATCAAGGGATGTGAGAGCTGTTATTATGCTGTATATCAGTGAAGTTCAAGCTGTTAGTATGCTGTGTTTCAGGGATATGAGAGCAGTTAGCATGCTGTGTATCGCGGATATGAGAGCAGTTAGCATGCTGTGTATCAGGGATATAAGAGCAGTTAGCATGCTGTGTATCACGGATATAAGAGCAGTTAGCATTCTGTGTATCAGTGATATGAGAGCAGTTAGCCTGATGTTTATCAGGAATATGAGAAATTTAGCATGCTGTTTGTCAGGGATATGAGAGCAGTTAGCATGTTGTGTGAAAGGTTATTGAGAGCAGTTTGCATGCTGTGTATCAGGGATATGAGAGTAGTTAGCATGCTTTTTATCAAGGGATATGAGAGCTGTTAGTATGCTGTATATCAGTGAAATTCAAGCTGTTAATATGCTGTGTTTCAGGGATATGAGAGCAGTTAGCATGCTGCGTATCGCGGATATGAGAGCAGTTAGCATGCTGTGTATCCAGGATATAAGAGCAGTTAGCATGCTGTGTATCAGTGATACGAGAGCAGTTATTATGCTGTGTAAAAGGGATATGAGACCAGTTAATATGCTGTGTAAAATGGATATGAGTGTAGTTAGCATGCTGTGCATCAGGGATATGAGAGCAGTTATTATGCTGTGTAAAAAGATATGAGATCAGTTAGCATGCTGTGTATCACGGATATGAGAGCAGTTAGCATGCTGTGTATCAAGGATATGAGAGCAGTTAGTATGCTGTGTATCACGGATATGAGTGCAGTTAATGTGCTGTGAATCAGGGATATGAGAAATGTTACCATGCTGTATTAAAGCAATATGAGAGCTGATAACCTGCTGTGTATCATGGATATGAGAGCAGTTAGCATGCTGTGTATCGGGTATATGAGAGCAGTTAGCATGCTGTGTATCATGGAAATGAGGGCAGTTAATATGCTGCGCATCAGGGAAATGACTGCAGTTGGCATTCTGTGTATCGGGTATATGAGAGCAGTTAGCATGCTTTGTATTGGGTATTAGAGAGCAGTTGGCATGCTGTATATCTCGGATATGAGAGCAGTTATTATGCTGTGTATCAAGGATATAAGAAAAGTTTTGATGGTGTGTATCAGGGATATGAGAGGACTTAGCCTGCTGTGTACCTGGGATATGAGAGCAGTTAGTATGCGGTGTATTAGGGATATAAGAGCAGTTTTGATGGTGTGTATCAGGTATATGAGAGCAGTTAGCATGCTGTGTATCAGGGATATGAGAGCAGTTAGCATGCTGTGTATCAGGGATATGAGATCAGTTAGTATGCTGTGTATCACGGATATGAGTGCAGTATGTATGCTGTGCATCAGGGATATGAGAGCAGTTGGCATGCTGTGTTAAAGCAATATGAGAGCAGATAACCTGCTGTGTATCATGGATATGAGAGCAGTTAGCATGCTGTGTATCGGGTATATGAGAGCAGTTAGCATGCTGTGTAACAGGGATATAAGAGCAGTGAGCATACTGTGTACCAGGGATATGAGAGCAGATGGTAGGCTGTGAAAAAGGGATATGAGAGCAGTTTGCATGCTTTGTAAAAGTGATATGAGTGCAGTTAGCATGCTGTGCATCAGGGATAAAAGAGCAGTTAGCATGCTGTGTATCAGGGATATGAGAGGAGTTAGCATGCTGTGTATCAAGGATATGTATGCAGTGAGTATGCTGTGTATCAGGAATATGAGTGCAGTTAGAATGCTGTGCATCAGGGATATGAGAGCAATTAGCATGCTGTGTAAAAGTGATTTGAGAGCAGTTAGCATGCTGTGTATCATGGATATGAGTGCAGTTAATATTCTGTGCATCAGGGATATGAGAGCAGTTAGCATGCTGTGTATCAGGGATCTAAGAGAGCAGTTAGTATGCTGTGTACAAGGGATATGAGAGCTGTTAGCGTGCTGTGTAAAACTGATATGAGAGCAGTTAGCATGCTGTGTATCAGGGATAAACGAGCAGTTAGCGTGCTGTGTATCAGGGATATGAGATGAGTTAGCATGCTGTGTATCAAGGATATGAAAGCAGTTAGTATGCTGTGTATCAGGAATATAAGTGCAGTTATGATGCTGTGCATCAGGGATATGAGAGCAATTAGCATGCGGTGTAAAAGGGATTTGAGAGCAGTTTGCATGCTGTGTATCATGGATATGAGGGCAGTTAATATGCTGTGCATCAGGGATATGAGAGCAGTTAGCATTCTGTGTATCGGGTATAAGAGAGCAGTTAGCATGCTGTGTAAATGTGATATGAGAGCAGTTAGCATGCTGTGTATCAGGGATATGAAAGCAGTTAGCATGCTTTGTATCAGGGACATGAGAGCAGTTAACATGCTGTTTGTCATGGATATGAGAGCAGTTAGCATGTTGTGTGAAAGGGATATGAGAGCAGTTTGCATGCTGTGTATCAGGGATATGAGAGTAGTTAGGATGCTTTGTATCAAGGGATGTGAGAGCTGTTATTATGCTGTATATCAGTGAAGTTCAAGCTGTTAGTATGCTGTGTTTCAGGGATATGAGAGCAGTTAGCATGCTGTGTATCGCGGATATGAGAGCAGTTAGCATGCTGTGTATCAGGGATATAAGAGCAGTTAGCATGCTGTGTATCACGGATATAAGAGCAGTTAGCATTCTGTGTATCAGTGATATGAGAGCAGTTAGCCTGATGTTTATCAGGAATATGAGAAATTTAGCATGCTGTTTGTCAGGGATATGAGAGCAGTTAGCATGTTGTGTGAAAGGTTATTGAGAGCAGTTTGCATGCTGTGTATTAGGGATATGAGAGTAGTTAGCATGCTTTTTATCAAGGGATATGAGAGCTGTTAGTATGCTGTATATCAGTGAAATTCAAGCTGTTAATATGCTGTGTTTCAGGGATATGAGAGCAGTTAGCATGCTGCGTATCGCGGATATGAGAGCAGTTAGCATGCTGTGTATCCAGGATATAAGAGCAGTTAGCATGCTGTGTATCAGTGATACGAGAGCAGTTATTATGCTGTGTAAAAGGGATATGAGACCAGTTAATATGCTGTGTAAAATGGATATGAGTGTAGTTAGCATGCTGTGCATCAGGGATATGAGAGCAGTTATTATGCTGTGTAAAAAGATATGAGATCAGTTAGCATGCTGTGTATCACGGATATGAGAGCAGTTAGCATGCTGTGTATCAAGGATATGAGAGCAGTTAGTATGCTGTGTATCACGGATATGAGTGCAGTTAATGTGCTGTGAATCAGGGATATGAGAAATGTTACCATGCTGTATTAAAGCAATATGAGAGCTGATAACCTGCTGTGTATCATGGATATGAGAGCAGTTAGCATGCTGTGTATCGGGTATATGAGAGCAGTTAGCATGCTGTGTATCATGGATATGATTGCAGTTACTATGGTGTGCATCAGGGATATGAGAAAACTACCCATGCTCTGTAAAAGGCATATGACAGAATATACCATGTTGTGTATCATGGATATGATAGCAGCATCTATGCTTTGTATCAGGGTTATGAGAGCAGTTAGCATGCTGTGTATCAGCGATATGAGAGCAGTTTGCATGCTGTGTATCAGGGTTATGAGAGCAGTTAGCATGCTGTGTATCATGGATATGAGGGCAGTTAATATGCTGTGCATCAGGGATATGAGAGCAGTTAGCATTCTGTGTATAGGGTATATGAGAGCAGTTATCATTCTGTGTATCTGGGATATGAGAGCAGTTACTATGCTGTGTATCAGGGATATTAGAGCAGTTAGGATGGTGTGTATCAGGGATATGAGAGCAGTTAGTATGCTGTGTATTAGCGATATAAGAGCAGTTAGCATGCTGTGTATCAGAGATATGAGATCAGTTAGCATGCTGTGTATTAGGCATATGAGAGCAGTTAGTATGCTGTGTAAAAGGGATAGGAGAGCAGTTAGCATACTGTGTTTCAGGGAAATGAGAGCCGTTAGCATGCTGTGTTTCAGGGATATTAGAGCAGAAAGCGTGCTTTGCATCTGGGATATGAGAGCAGTTATAAGCTGTGCAAAAGGGATATGAGACCAGATAGCATTCTGTGTTAAAAGGGTATGAGAGCAGTTAGCAAGCTGTGTATCAGATATATGAGAGCAGTTAGTATGATTTGTATCTGGGATATGAGAGCAGTTAGTATTCTTTGTATCAGGCCTATGAGAGCAGTTATTATGCTTTGGATCATGGGTTTGAGAGCAGTTAGCATGCTCTTTATCTGGGATATGAGAGCAGTAAGAATTCTGTGTATCAGTGATATTAGAGCAAAAGCATGCTGTGCATCAGGGATATCAGACCAGTTAGCATGCTGTGTAAAAGGGATTTGAGAGCAGTTTGCATGCTGTGTATCATGGATATGAGGGCAGTTAATATGCTGTGCATCAGGGATATGAGAGAAGATTGCATTCTGTGTATCGAGTATATGAGAGCAGTTAAAATGCTGTCTGTCGGGTAAATGAGAGCAGTTGGCATGCTGTGCATCTGGGATATGAGAGCAGTTACTATGCTGTGTATCAGGGAAATAAGAGCAGTTAGGATGGTGTGTATCAGGGATATGAGAGGAGTTGGCATGGTGTGTATCTGGGATATGAGAGCAGTTAGTATGCTGTGTATAAGGGATATAAGAGCAGTTAGGATGGTGTGTATCAGGTATATGAGAGCAGTTATCATCCTGTGTATCTGGGATATGAGAGCAGTTAGCATGCTGTGTGTCAGGGATATAAGAGCATTAAGCGTGCTGTGCATCCGGGATATGAGAGCAGTTAGCATGCTGTGTATCAGGGATAAGAAAGCAGTTAGCATGCTGTGTATCAGGGACATGAGAGCAGTTGTATGCTGTGTACAAGGGATATGAGAGCTGTTAGCATGCTGTGTAAAAGTGATATGAGAGCAGTTAGCATGCTGTGTATCAGGGATATGAAAGCAGTTAGCATGCTTTGTATCAGGGACATGAGAGCAGTTAACATGCTGTTTGTCATGGATATGAGAGCAGTTAGCATGTTGTGTGAAAGGGATTTGAGAGCAGTTTGCATGCTGTGTATCAGGGATATGAGAGTAGTTAGGATGCTTTGTATCAAGGGATATGAGAGCTGTTATTATGCTGTATATCAGTGAAGTTCAAGCTGTTAGTATGCTGTGTTTCAGGGATATGAAAGCAGTTAGCATGCTGTGTATCGCGGATATGAGAGCATTTAGCATGCTGTGTATCAGGGATATAAGAGCAGTTAGCATGCTGTGTATCACGGATATAAGAGCAGTTAGCATGCTGTGTATCAGTGATATGAGAGCAGTTAGCTAGATGTGTATCAGGAATATGAGAAATTTAGCATGCTGTTTGTCAGGGATATGAGAGCAGTTAGCATGTTGTGTGAAAGGTTTTTGAGAGCAGTTTGCATGCTGTGTATTAGGGATATGAGAGTAGTTAGCATGCTTTGTCACAAGGGATATGAGAGCTGTTAGTATTTTGTATATCAGGGAAATTCAAGCTGTTAATATGCTGTGTTTCAGGGATATGAGAGCAGTTAGCATGCTGTCTATCGCGGATATGATATCAGTTAGCATGCTGTGTATCAGGGATATGAGAGCAATTAAATTGCGGTGTAAAAGGGATTTGAGAGCAGTTTGCATGCTGTGTATCATGGATATGACGGCAGTTAATATGCTGTGCATCAGGGATATGAGAGCAGTTAGCATTCTGTGTATCGGGTATAAGAGAGCAGTTAGCATGCTGTGCATCAGGGATATGAGTGCAGTTAGCATGCTGTGTATCACGGATATGATTGCAGTTACTATGGTGTGCATCAGGGATATGAGAAAAGTACCCATGCTCTGTAAAAAGCATATGACAGAATATACCATGTTGTGTATCATGGATATGATAGCAGCATCTATGCTTTGTATCAGGGTTATGAGAGCAGTTAGCATGCTGTGTATCAGCGATATGAGAGCAGTTTGCATGCTGTGTATCAGGGTTATGAGAGCAGTTAGCATGCTGTGTATCATGGATATGAGGGCAGTTAATATGCTGTGCATCAGGGATATGAGAGCAGTTAGCATTCTGTGTATAGGGTATATGAGAGCAGTTATCATTCTGAAAATCTGGGATATGAGAGCAGTTACTATGCTGTGTATCAGGGATATAAGAGCAGTTAGGATGGTGTGTATCAGGGATATGAGAGGAGTCAGCCTGCTGTGTATCTGGGATATGAGAGCAGTTAGTGTGCTGTGTATTAGGGATATAAGAGCAGTTAGCATGCTGTGTATCAGAGATATGAGATCAGTTAGCATGCTGTGTATTAGGGATATGAGAGCAGTTAGTATGCTGTGTAAAAGGGATAGGAGAGCAGTTAGCATACTGTGTTTCAGGGATATTAGAGCAGAAAGCGTGCTTTGCATCTGGGATATGAGAGCAGTTATAAGCTGTGCAAAAGGGATATGAGACCAGATAGCATTCTGTGTTAAAAGGATATGAGAGCAGTTAGCAAGCTGTGTATCAGATATATGAGAGCAGTTAGTATGATTTGTATCTGGGATATGAGAGCAGATAGTATTCTTTGTATCAGGCATATGAGAGCAGTTATTATGCTTTGGATCATGGGTTTGAGAGCAGTTAGCATGCTCTTTATCTGGGATATGAGAGCAGTTAGAATTCTGTGTTTCACTGATATTAGAGCAAAAGCATGCTGTGCATCAGGGATATCAGACCAGTTAGCATGCTGTGTAAAAGGGATTTGAGAGCAGTTTGCATGCTGTGTATCATGGATATGAGGGCAGTTAATATGCTGTGCATCAGGGATATGAGAGAAGATTGCATTCTGTGTATCGAGTATATGAGAGCAGTTAAAATGCTGTCTGTCGGGTAAATGAGAGCAGTTGGCATGCTGTGCATCTGGGATATGAGAGCAGTTACTATGCTGTGTATCAGGGAAATAAGAGCAGTTAGGATGGTGTGTATCAGGGATATGAGAGGAGTTGGCATGGTGTGTATCTGGGATATGAGAGCAGTTAGTATGCTGTGTATAAGGGATATAAGAGCAGTTAGGATGGTGTGTATCAGGTATATGAGAGCAGTTATCATCCTGTGTATCTGGGATATGAGAGCAGTTAGCATGCTGTGTGTCAGGGATATAAGAGCAGTAAGCGTGCTGTGCATCCGGGATATGAGAGCAGTTAGCATGCTGTGTATCAGGGATAAGAAAGCAGTTAGCATGCTGTGTATCAGGGACATGAGAGCAGTTAGTATGCTGTGTACAAGGGATATGAGAGCTGTTAGCATGCTGTGTAAAAGTGATATGAGAGCAGTTAGCATGCTGTGTATCAGGGATATGAAAGCAGTTAGCATGCTTTGTATCAGGGACATGAGAGCAGTTAACATGCTGTTTGTCATGGATATGAGAGCAGTTAGCATGTTGTGTGAAAGGGATTTGAGAGCAGTTTGCATGCTGTGTATCAGGGATATGAGAGTAGTTAGGATGCTTTGTATCAAGGGATATGAGAGCTGTTATTATGCTGTATAGCAGTGAAGTTCAAGCTGTGAGTATGCTGTGTTTCAGGGATATGAGAGCAGTTAGCATGCTGTGTATCGCGGATATGAGAGCATTTAGCATGCTGTGTATCAGGGATATAAGAGCAGTTAGCATGCTGTGTATCACGGATATAAGAGCAGTTAGCATGCTGTGTATCAGTGATATGAGAGCAGTTAGCCTGATGTGTATCAGGAATATGAGAAATTTAGCATGCTGTTTGTCAGGGATATGAGAGCAGTTAGCATGTTGTGTGAAAGGTTTTTGAGAGCAGTTTGCATGCTGTGTATTAGGGATATGAGAGTAGTTAGCATGCTTTGTCACAAGGGATATGAGAGCTGTTAGTATTTTGTATATCAGGGAAATTCAAGCTGTTAATATGCTGTGTTTCAGGGATATGAGAGCAGTTAGCATGCTGTCTATCGCGGATATGATATCAGTTAGCATGCTGTGTATCAGGGATATGAGAGCAATTAAATTGCGGTGTAAAAGGGATTTGAGAGCAGTTTGCATGCTGTGTATCATGGATATGAGGGCAGTTAATATGCTGTGCATCAGGGATATGAGAGCAGTTAGCATTCTGTGTATCGGGTATAAGAGAGCAGTTAGCATGCTGTGCATCAGGGATATGAGTGCAGTTAGCATGCTGTGTATCACGGATATGATTGCAGTTACTATGGTGTGCATCAGGGATATGAGAAAAGTACCCATGCTCTGTAAAAAGCATATGACAGAATATACCATGTTGTGTATCATGGATATGATAGCAGCATCTATGCTTTGTATCAGGGTTATGAGAGCAGTTAGCATGCTGTGTATAAGCGATATGAGAGCAGTTTGCATGCTGTGTATCAGGGTTATGAGAGCAGTTAGCATGCTGTGTATCATGGATATGAGGGCAGTTAATATGCTGTGCATCAGGGATATGAGAGCAGTTAGCATTCTGTGTATAGGGTATATGAGAGCTGTTATCATTCTGTGTATCTGGGATATGAGAGCAGTTACTATGCTGTGTATCAGGGATATAAGAGCAGTTAGGATGGTGTGTATCAGGGATATGAGAGGAGTTAGCCTGCTGTGTATCTGGGATATGAGAGCAGTTAGTGTGCTGTGTATTAGGGATATAAGAGCAGTTAGCATGCTGTGTATCAGAGATATGAGTTCAGTTAGCATGCTGTGTATTAGGGATATGAGAGCAGTTAGTATGCTGTGTAAAAGGGATAGGAGAGCAGTTAGCATACTGTGTTTCAGGGAACTGAGAGCCGTTAGCATGCTGTGTTTCAGGGATATTAGAGCAGAAAGCGTGCTTTGCATCTGGGATATGAGAGCAGTTATAAGCTGTGCAAAAGGGATATGAGACCAGATAGCATTCTGTGTTAAAAGGATATGAGAGCAGTTAGCAAGCTGTGTATCAGATATATGAGAGCAGTTAGTATGATTTGTATCTGGGATATGAGAGCAGATAGTATTCTTTGTATCAGGCATATGAGAGCAGTTATTATGCTTTGGATCATGGGTTTGAGAGCAGTTAGCATGCTCTTTATCTGGGATATGAGAGCAGTTAGAATTCTGTGTTTCACTGATATTAGAGCAAAAGCATGCTGTGCATCAGGGATATCAGACCAGTTAGCATGCTGTGTAAAAGGGATTTGAGAGCAGTTTGCATGCTGTGTATCATGGATATGAGGGCAGTTAATATGCTGTGCATCAGGGATATGAGAGAAGATTGCATTCTGTGTATCGAGTATATGAGAGCAGTTAAAATGCTGTCTGTCGGGTAAATGAGAGCAGTTGGCATGCTGTGCATCTGGGATATGAGAGCAGTTACTATGCTGTGTATCAGGGAAATAAGAGCAGTTAGGATGGTGTGTATCAGGGATATGAGAGGAGTTGGCATGGTGTGTATCTGGGATATGAGAGCAGTTAGTATGCTGTGTATAAGGGATATAAGAGCAGTTAGGATGGTGTGTATCAGGTATATGAGAGCAGTTATCATCCTGTGTATCTGGGATATGAGAGCAGTTAGCATGCTGTGTGTCAGGGATATAAGAGCAGTAAGCGTGCTGTGCATCCGGGATATGAGAGCAGTTAGCATGCTGTGTATCAGGGATAAGAAAGCAGTTAGCATGCTGTGTATCAGGGACATGAGAGCAGTTAGTATGCTGTGTACAAGGGATATGAGAGCTGTTAGCATGCTGTGTAAAAGTGATATGAGAGCAGTTAGCATGCTGTGTATCAGGGATATGAAAGCAGTTAGCATGCTTTGTATCAGGGACATGAGAGCAGTTAACATGCTGTTTGTCATGGATATGAGAGCAGTTAGCATGTTGTGTGAAAGGGATTTGAGAGCAGTTTGCATGCTGTGTATCAGGGATATGAGAGTAGTTAGGATGCTTTGTATCAAGGGATATGAGAGCTGTTATTATGCTGTATATCAGTGAAGTTCAAGCTGTTAGTATGCTGTGTTTCAGGGATATGAGAGCAGTTAGCATGCTGTGTATCGCGGATATGAGAGCATTTAGCATGCTGTGTATCAGGGATATAAGAGCATTTAGCATGCTGTGTATCACGGATATAAGAGCAGTTAGCATGCTGTGTATCAGTGATATGAGAGCAGTTAGCCTGATGTGTATCAGGAATATGAGAAATTTAGCATGCTGTTTGTCAGGGATATGAGAGCAGTTAGCATGTTGTGTGAAAGGTTTTTGAGAGCAGTTTGCATGCTGTGTATTAGGGATATGAGAGTAGTTAGCATGCTTTGTCACAAGGGATATGAGAGCTGTTAGTATTTTGTATATCAGGGAAATTCAAGCTGTTAATATGCTGTGTTTCAGGGATATGAGAGCAGTTAGCATGCTGTCTATCACGGATATGATATCAGTTAGCATGCTGTGTATCAGGGATATAAGGGCAGGTAGCCTGCTGTGTATCAGTGATACGAGAGCAGTTATTAAGCTGTGTAAAAGGGATATGAGACCAGTTAATATGCTGTGTAAAATGGATATGAGAGTAGTTAGCATGCTTTGCATCAAAGATATAAGAGCAGTTAGTCTGCTGTGTATCAGGGATATGAGAGCAGTTATTATGCTGTGTAAAAGGGATATGAGATCAGTTAGCATGCTGTGTATCACGGATATGAGAGCTGTTAGCATGCTGTGTATCAAGGATATGAGAACGGTAAGTATGCTGTGTATCACGGATATGAGTGCAGTTACTATGCTGTGCATCAGGGATATGAGAAAAGTTACCATGCTGTGCTTAGGCAATATGAGAGCAGATAACCTGCTGTGTGTCATGGATATGAGAGCAGTTAGCATGCTGTGTAACTGGGATATAAGAGCAGTGAGCATACTGTGTATCATGGATATGAGAGCAGATGGTAGCCTTTGAAAAAGGGATATGAGAGCAGTTAGCATGCTGTGCAAAAGTGATATGAGTGCAGTTAGCATGCTGTGCATCAGGGATAAAAGAGCAGTTAGCGTGCTGTGTATCAGGGATATGAGAGGAGTTAGCCTGCTGTGTATCAAGGATATCAAAGCAGTTAGTATGCTGTGTATCAGCAATATGAGTCCATTTAGCATGCTGTGCATCAGGGATATGAGAGCAATTAGCATGCTGTGTAAAAGGGATTTGAGAGCAGTTAGCATGCTGTGTATCATGGATATGAGGGCAGTTAATATGCTGTGCATCAGGGATATGAGAGCAGTTAGCATTCTGTGTATCGGGTAAATGAGAGCAGTTAGCATGCTGTGTATCGGGTATATGACAGCAGTTGTCATGCTGTGTATCTGGGATATTAGAGCAGTTATTATGCTGTGTATCAGGGATATGAGAGGAGTAAGCCTGCTGTGTATCTGGGATATGAGAGCAGTTAGTAGTCTGTGTATTAGGGATTTAAGAGCAGTTATGATGGTGTGTATCAGGTATATGAGAGCAGTTAGAATGCTGTGTATCAGGGATATGAGAGCAGTTAGCATGCTGTGTATCAGGGATATGAGAGCAGTTAGTATGCTGTGTACAAGGGTTATGAGAGCTGTTAGCATGCTGTGTAAAAGTGATATGAGAGCAGTTAGCATGCTGTGGATCAGGGCTATAAGAGCTGTAAGCATGCTGTGCATCAGGGATATGAGAGCAGTTAGTATGCTGTGTAAAAGGGATATGAGAGCAGTTAGCCTGATGTGTGACAGGGATATGAGAGCAGTTAGCATGTTGTGTGAAAGGGATATGAGAACTGTTAGTATGCTGTATAACAGGGAACTTCAAGCTGCTAATATGCTGTGTTTCAGGGATATGAGAGCAGTTAGCATGCTGTGTATCGCGGATATGAGAGCAGTTAGCATTCTGTGTATCAGGGATATAAGAGCAGTTAGCATGCTGTGTATCACGGATATAAGAGGAGTTTGCAAGCATGTATCAGTGATATGAGAACAGTTAATATGCTTTGTCAAAGTGATATGAGAGTAGTTAGCATGCTGTGCATAAGGGATATAAGAACAGTGAGTCTGCTGTGTATCAGTGATACGAGAGCAGTTATTATGCTGTGTAAAAGGATATGAGATCAGTTAGCATGCTGTGTATCACGGATATGAGAGCTGTTAGCATGCTGTGTATCACGGATATGAGAGCAGTTAGCATGCTGTGTATCACGGAAATGAGTGCAGTTAGTCTGCTGTGCATCAGGGATATGAGAAAAGTTACCATGCTGTGTTAAAGCAATATGAGAGCAGATAACCTGCTGTGTATTTTGGATATGAGAGCAGTTAGCATGCTGTGTATCGGGTATATGAGAGCAGTTAGCATGCTGTGTAACAAGGATATAAGTGCAGTGAGCATAATGTGTATCAGGGATATGAGAGCAGATGGTACGCTGTGAAAAAGGGATATGAGAGCAGTTAGCATGCTGTGTTCAAGGGATATGAGTGCAGTAAGCATGCTGTGCATCAGGGATATGAGAACATTTAGCTTGCTGTGTAAAAGGGATTTGAGAGCAGTTAGCATGCTGTGTATCATGGATATGAGGGCAGTTAATATGCTGTGCATCAGGGATATGAGAGAAGTTTGCATTCTGTGTATCGAGTATATGAGAGCAGTTAAAATGCTGTCTGTCGGGTAAATGAGAGCAGTTGGCATGCTGTGCATCTGGGATATGAGAGCAGTTACTATGCTGTGTATCAGGGAAATAAGAGCAGTTAGGATGGTGTGTATCATGGATATGAGGTGAGTTAGCATGCTGTGTATCTGGAATATGAGAGCAGTTAGTATGCTGTGTATAACGGATATAAGAGTAGTTAGGATGTTGTGTATCAGATATATGAGAGCAATTAGCATCCTGTGTATCTGGGATATGACAGCAGTTAGCATGATGTGTATCAGGGATATGAGAGAAGTTAGTATGCTGCGTACAAGGGATAAAAGAGCTGTTAGCATGCTGTGTAAAAGTGATATGAGAGCAGTTAGCATGCTGTGTATCTGGGATATAAGAGCAGTAAGCGTGCTGTGCATCCGGGATATGAGAGCAGTTAGCATGCTGTGTATCAGGGATTAGAAAGCAGTTAGCATGCTGTGTATCAGGGACATGAGAGCAGTTAGTATGCTGTGTACAAGGGATATGAGAGCTGTTAGCATGCTGTGTAAAAGTGATATGAGAGCAGTTAGCATGCTATGTATCAGGGACATGAGAGCAGTTAGCATGCTGTCTATCGGGATATGAGAGCATTTAGTATACTGTGTAAAAGGGATATGAGAGCTGATAGCATGCAGTGTAAAAGTGATATGAGAGCAGTTAGCGTGCTGTGTATCAGGGATATAAGAGCAGTAAGCAGGCTGTACTTCAGCGATATGAGAGCAGTTAGTATGCTGTGTAAAAGGGTTATGAGAGCTGTTAGACTGATGTGTATCAGGGATATGAGAGCAGATAGCATGTTGTGTGAAAGGGATATGAGAGCAGTTTGCATGCTCTGTATCAGGGATATGAGAGTAGTTAGGATGCTTTGTATCAAGGGATATGAGAGCTGTTGTGTGCTGTATATCAGGGAAATTCAAGCTGTTAGTATGCTGTGTTTCAGGGATATGAGAGCAGTTAACATGCTGTGTATTGCGGATATGAGAGCAGTTAGCATGCTGTGTATCAGGGATATAAGAGCAGTTAGCATGCTGTGTATCACGGATATAAGAGAAGTTAGCATGCTGTGTATCAGTGATATGAGAGCAGTTAGCCTGATGTGTATCAGGGTTTTGAGAACTATTAGCATGCTGTGTGTCAGAGATATGAGAGCAGTTAGCATGTTATGTGAAAAGGTTTTGAGAGCAGATTGCATGCTGTGTATCAGGGATATGAGAGTAGTTAGCATGCTTTGTCACAAGGATATGAGAGCTGCTAGTATGCTGTATATCAGGGAAATTCAAGCTGTTAATATGCTGTGTTTCAGGGATATGAGAGCAGTTAGCATGCTGCGTATCGCGGATATGAGAGCAGTTAGCATGCTGTGTATCCAGGATATAAGAGCAGTTAGCATGCTGTGTATCAGTGATACGAGAGCAGTTATTATGCTGTGTAAAAGGGATATGAGACCAGTTAATATGCTGTGTAAAATGGATATGAGTGTAGTTAGCATGCTGTGCATCAGGGATATGAGAGCAGTTATTATGCTGTGTAAAAAGATATGAGATCAGTTAGCATGCTGTGTATCACGGATATGAGAGCAGTTAGCATCCTGTGTGTCGCGGATATGAGAGCAGTCAGCATGCTGTGTATCAGGGATATAAGAGCAGTTAGCATGCTTTGTATCAGTGATACGAGAGCAGTTATTATGCTGTGTAAAAGGGATATGAGACCAGTTAATATGCTGTGTAAAATGGATATGAGAGTAGTTAGCATGCTGTGTATCAGGGATATGAGAGCAGTTATTATGCTGTGTAAAAGGATATGAGATCAGTTAGCATGCTGTGCATCACGGATATGAGAGCAGTTAGCATGCTGTGTATCAAGGATATGAGACAAGTTAGTATGCTGTGTATCACGGATATGAGTGCAGTTAGTATGCTGTGCATCAGGGATATGAGAAAAGTTACCATGCTGTGTTAACGCAATATGAGAGCAGATAACCTGCTGTGTATCATGGATATGAGAGCAGTTAGCATGCTGTGTAACGGGTATATGAGAGCAGTTAGCTTGCTGTGTAACAGGGATATAAGATCAGTGAGCATTCTGTGTATCAGGGATATGAGAGCAGATGGTATGCTGTGAAAAAGGGATATGAGAGCAGTTAGCATGCTGTGTAAAAGGGATATGAGTGCAGTTAGCATGCTGTGCATCAGGGATAAAAGAGCAGTTAGCTTGCTGTGTATCATGGTTATGAGCTGAGTTAGCATGCTGTGTATCAAGGATATGAAAGCAGTTAGTATGCTGTGTATCAGGAATATGAGTGCAGTTTTCATGCTGTTCATCAGGGATATGAGAGCAATTAGCATGCTGTGTAAAAGGGATTTGAGTGCAGTTAGCATGTTGTGTATTTTGGTTATGAGGGCAGTTAATATGCTGTGCATCAGGGATATGAGAGCAGTTAGCATTCTGTGTATCGGGTATATGAGAGCAGTTAGCATGCTTTGTATCGGGTATATGAGAGCAGTTGGCATGCTGTGTATCTGGGATATGAGAGCAGTTATTATGCTGTGTATCAGGGATATAAGAGCAGTTAGGATGGTGTGTATCAGGGATATGAGAGGAGTTAGACTGCTCTGTACCTGGGAAATGAGAGCAGTTAGTATGCTGTGTATTAGGGATATAAGAGCAGTTATGATGGTGTGTATCAGGTATATGAGAGCAGTTAGCATGTTGTGTATCAGGGATATGAGAGCAGTCAGCATGCTGTGTATCAGGGATATGAGAGCAGATAGTATGCTGTGTATCACGGATATGAGTGCAGTTAGTATGCTGTGCATCAGGGATAAAAGAGCAGTTAGCGTGCTGTGTATCAGGGATATGAGAGGAGTTAGCATGCTGAGTATCAAGGATATGAAAGCAGTTAGTATGCTGTGTATCAGGAATATGAGTGCAGTTAGCATGCTGTGCATCAGGGATATGAGAGCAATTAGCATGCTGTGTAAAAGTGATTTGAGAGCAGTTGGGATGCTGTGTATCATGGATATGAGGGCAATTAATATGCTGTGAATCAGGGATATGAGTGAAGTTAGCATTCTGTGTATCGGGTGTATGAGAGTAGTTGGCATGCTGTGTATCTGTGATATGAGAGAAGTTATTATGCTGTGTATCAGGGATATAAGAGCAGTTAGGATGGTGTGTATCAGGGAAATTCAAGCTGTTAGTATGCTGTGTTTCAGGGATATGAGAGCAGTTAGTATGCTGTGCATCAGGGATATGAGAAAAGTACCCATGCTCTGTAAAAGGCATATGACAGAAGATACCATGCTGTGTATCATGGATATGTTAGCAGTTACTATGCTGTGTATCAGGGTAATAAGAGCAGTTAGCATGCTGTGTATCAGAGATATGAGAGCAGTTAGCATGCTGTGTATGAGGGATATGAGGTCAGTTAGCATGCTGTGTATTAGGGACATGAGAGCAGTTAGTATGCTATGTAAAAGGGATAGGAGAGCAGTTAGCCTCATGTGTCTCAGGGATATGAGAGCAGTTAGCATGTTGTGTGAAAGGGATATGAGAGCAGTTTGCATTTTCTCTATCAGGGATATGAGAGTAGTTAGGATGCTTTGTATCAAGGGATATGAGAGCTGTTAGTATGCTGTATATCAGGGAAATTCAAGCTGTTATTATACTGTGTTTCAGGGATATGAGAGCAGTTAGCATGCTGCATATCGCGGATATGAGAGCAGTTAGCATGCTGTGTATCAGGGATATAAGAGCAGTTAGCATGCTGTGTATCACGGATGTAAGAGCAGTTTGCATGCTGTGTATCAATGATATGAGAGCAGTTAGCGTGATGTGTATCAGGGTTTTGAGAACTATTACCATGATATGTGTCAGGGATGTTAGAGCAGTTAGCATGTTGTGTGAAAGGTTTTTGAGAGCAGTTTGCATGCTGTGTATCAGGGATACGAGCGTAGTTAGCATGCTTTGTCACAAGGGATATGAGAGCTGTTAGTATGCTGTAAATCAGGGAAATTCAAGCTGTTAATATGCTGTGTTTCAGGGATATGAGAGCAGTTAGCATGCTGTGTATCAGGGATATAAGAGCAGTTAGCATGCTGTGTATCAGCGATACGAGAGCAGTTATTATGCTGTGTAAATGGGATATGAGAAGAGTTAGTATGCTGTGTAAAATGGATATGAGGGTAGTTAGCATGCTGTGTATCAGGGATATGAGAGCAGTTATTATGCTGTGTAAAAGGATATGAGATCAGTTAGCATGCTGTTCATCACAGATATGAGAGCAGTTGGCATGCTGTGTATCAAGGATATGAGAGCAGTTAGTATGCTGTGTATCACTGATATGAGTGCAGTTAGTATGCTGTGCTTCAGGGATATGAGAAAAGTTACCATGCTGTGTTAAAGCAATATGAGAGAAGATAACCTGCTGTGTATCATGGATATGAGAGCAGTTAGCATGCTGTGTATAGGGTATATGAGAGCAGTTAGCATGCTGTGTAACAGGGATATAAGTGCCGTGAGCATACTGTGTATCAGGGATATGAGAGCAGATTGTATGCTGTGAAAAAGGGATATGAGAGCAGTTAGCATGCTGTGTAAAAGGGATATGAGTGCAGTTAGCATGCTGTGCATCAGGGATAAAAGAGCAGTTAGCGTGCTGTGTATCAAGGATAAGAAAGCAGAAAGTATGCTGTGTATCAGGAATATGAGTGCAGTTAGCATGCTGTGCATCAGGGATATGAGAGCAATTAGTATTCTGTGTAAAAGGCATTTGAGAGCAGTTAGCATGCTGTGTATCATGGATATGAGGGCAGTTAATATGCTCTGCATCAGGGATGTGAGAGCAGTTAGCATTCTGTGTATCGGGTATATGAGAGCAGTTAGCATGCTGTGTATTGGGTATATGAGAGCAGTTGGCATGTTGTGTATCTGGGATATGAGAGCAGTTATTATGCAGTGTATCAGGGATATTAGAGCAGTTAGGACGTTGTGTATCAGGGATATGAGAGCAGTTAGCATGCTGTGTATCGCGGATATGAGAGCAGTTAGCATTCTGTGTATCAGGGATATAAGAGCAGTTAGCATGCTGTGTATCACTGATATAAGAGCAGTTTGCAAGCATGTATCAGTGATTTGAGAACAGTTAATATGCTTTGTCAAAGGAATATGAGAGTAGTTAGCATGCTGTGCATAAGGGATATAAGAGCAGTGAGTCTGCTGTGTATCAGTGATACGAGAGCAGTTATTATGCTGTGTAAAAGGATATGAGATCAGTTAGCATGCTGTGTATCACGGATATGAGAGCTGTTAGCATGCCGTGTATCACGGATATGAGACAGTTTGTATGCTGTGTATCACGGAAATGAGTGCAGTTAGTCTGCTGTGCATCAGGGATATGAGAAAAGTTACCATGCTGTGTTAAAGCAATATGAGAGCAGATAACCTGCTGTGTATTTTGGATATGAGAGCAGTTAGCATGCTGTGTATCGGGTATATGAGAGCAGTTAGCATGCTGTGTAACAGGGATATAAGTGCAGTGAGCATAATGCGTATCAGGGATATCAGAGCAGATGGTACGCTGTGAAAAAGGGATATGAGAGCAGTTAGCATGCTGTGTTCAAGGGATATGAGTGCAGTTAGCATGCTGTGCATCAGGGATAAAAGAGCAGTTAGCGTGCTGTGTATCAGGGATATGAGAGGAGTTAGCATGCTGTGTATCAAGGATATGAAAGCAGTTAGTATGCTGTGTATCAGGAATAAGAGTGCAGTTAGCATGCTGTGCATCAGGGATATGAGAGCAAAGAGCATGCTGTGTGAAAGTGATTTGAGAGCAGTTAGCATGCTGTGTATCATGGATATGAGGGCAGTTAATATGTTCTGCATCAGGGATGTGAGAGCAGTTAGCATTCTGTGTAGCGGGTATATGAGAGCAGTTGGCATGCTGTGTGTCTGGGATATGAGAGCAGTAATTATGCTGTGTATCAGGGATATAAGAGCAGTTAGGATGGTGTTTATTAGTGATATGAGATCAGTTAGCCTGCTGTGTACCTGGGATATGAGAGCAGTTAGTATGCTGTGTATTAGGGATATAAGAGCAGTTATGATGGTGTGTATCAGGTATATGAGAGCAGTTCGCATGCTGTGTATCAGGGATATGAGAGAATTTAGTATGCTGTGTATCACGAATATGACTGCAGTTAGTATGCTGTGCATCAGGGATATGAGAAAAGTTACCATGCTGTGTTAAAGCAATATGAGAGCAGATAACCTGCTGTGTATCATGGATATGAGAGCATTTAGAATGCTGTTTATTGGGTATATGAGAGCAGTTAGCATGCTGTGTAACAGGGATATAAGAGCAGTGAGCATACTTTCTATCAGGGATACGAGAGCAGATGGTAGGCTGTGAAAAAGGGATATGACAGCTGATAGCATGCTGTATAAAAGGGATATGAGTGCAGTTAGCATGCTGTACATCAGGGATAAAAGAGCAGTTAGCGCGCTGTGTATCAGGGATATGAGAGGAGTTAGGTTGCTGTGTATCAAGGATATGAAAGCAGTCAGTATGCTGTGTATCAGGAATATGAGTGCAGTTAGCAAGCTGTGCATCAGGGATATGAGAGCAATTAGCATGCTGTGTAAAAGGGATTTGAGAGCAGTTAGCATGCTGTATATCATGGATATGAGGGCAGTTAATATGCTGTGCATCAGGGATATGAGAGCAGTTAGCATTCTGTGTATCGGGTATATGAGAGCAGTTGGCATGCTGTGTATCTGTGATATGATAGCAGTTATTATGCTGTGTAGCAGGGATATAAGAGCAGTTAGGATTGTGTGTATCAGGGATATGAGAGGAGTTAGCCTGCTGTGTATTAGGGATATGAGAGCAGTTAGTATTCTTTGTATCTGGGCAATGAGAGCAGTTATAAGCTGTGCAAAAGGGATATGAGACCAGATAGCATTCTGTGTAAAAAAGACATGAGAGCAGTTAGCAAGTTGTGTATCAGATATATGAGAGCAGTTAGTATGCTTTGTATCTGGGATATGAGAGCAGTTAGTATTCTTTGTATCAGGGATATGAGAGCAGTTATTATGCTTTGGATCATGGGTTTGAGAGCAGTTAGCTGGCTATTTATCTGGGATATGAGAGCAGTTAGAATTCTATGTGCCAGGGATATTAGAGCAGTAAGCATGCTGTGCATCAGGGATATGAGAACAGTTAGCTTGCTGTGTAAAAGGGATTTGAGAGCAGTTAGCATGCTGTGTATCATGGATATGAGGGCAGTTAATATGCTGTGCATCAGGGATATGAGAGAAGATTGCATTCTGTGTATCGTGTATTTGAGAGCAGTTAAAATGCTGTCTGTCGGGTAAATGAGAGCAGTTGGCATGCTGTGCATCTGGGATATGAGAGCAGTTACTATGCTGTGTGTAAGGGAAATAAGAGCAGTTAGGATGGTGTGTATCAGGGATATGAGAGGAGTTAGCATGCTGTGTATCGGGGATATCAGAGCTGTCAGTATGCTGTGTATAAGGGATATAAGAGCAGTTAGGATGGTGTGTATCAGGTATATGAGAGCAGTTAGCATCCTGTGTATCTGGGATATGAGAGCAGTTAGCTTGCCGTGTAAAAGAGATTTCAGAGACGTGAGCATGCTTTGCATCAGGGAGAAAGAGCAGTTAGTCTGCTGTGTATCAGGGATATGAGATCAGTTATTATGCTGTGTAAAAGGGATATGAGATCAGTTAGCATGCTGTGTATCACGGATATGAGAGCAGTTAGCATGCTTTGTATCAAGGATTTGAGAACAGTACGTATGTTTTGTATCACGGATATGAGTGCAGTTATTATGTTGTGCATCAGGGATATGAGAAAAGTTACCATGCTGTGCTATGGAAATATGAGAGCAGATAACGTGCTGTTTATCATGGATATGAGAGCAGTTAGCATGCTGTGCATTGGTTATATGAGAGCAGTTAGCATGCTGTGTAACAGGGATATAAGAGCAGTGAGCATCCTGTGTATCATGGATAAGAGAGCAGATGGAAGGCTGTGAAAAAGGGATATGAGAGCAGATAGCATGCTGTGTAAAAGGGATATTAGTGCAGTAAGCATGCTGTACATCAGGGATAAAAGAGCAGTTAGCGTGCTGTGTATCAGGGATATGAGAGGATTTAGCATGCTGTGTATCAAGGATATGAAAGCAGTTAGTATGCTGTGTATCAGGAATATGAGTGCAGTAAGCATGCTGTGCATCAGGGATAGGAGAGCAATTAGCATGCTGTGTATCAGGGACATGAGAGCAGTTAACATGCTGTGTGTCAGGGATATGAGAGCAGATAGCATGTTTTGTGAAAGGGATATGAGAGCAGTTTGCATGCTGTGCATCAGGGATATGAGAGTAGTTAGGATGCTTTGTATCAAGGGATATGAGAGCTGTTAGTATGCTGTATATCAGTGAAATTCAAGCTGTTAGTATGCTGTGTTTCAAGGATATGAGAGCAGTTAGCATGCAGTGTATCACGGATATAAGAGCAGTTATCATGCTGTGTATCACGGATATTAGAGCAGTTAGCATGCTGTGTATCAGTGATATGAGAGCAGTTATCCTGATGCGTATCAGGGATATGACAAATTTAGCATGCTGTTTGTCAGGGATATGAGAGCAGTTAGCATGCTGTGTGAAAGGTTTTTGAGAGCAGTTTGCATGCTGTGTATCAGTGATATGAGAGTAGTTAGAATGCTTTGTCACAAGGGATATGAGAGCTGTTAGTATGCTGTATATCAGGGAAATTCAAGCTGTTAATATGCTGTGTTTCAGGGATATGAGAGCACTTAGCATGCTGTGTATCACGGATATGAGAGCAGTTAGCATGCTGTGTATCAGGAATATAAGAGCAGTTAGCATGTTGTGTATCAGTGATACGAGAGCAGTTAGCATGCTGTGTAAACGGGATATGAGAGCAGTTAATATGCTGTGTAAAATGGATATGAGAGCAGTTAGCATACTGTGCATCAGGGATATAAGAGCAGTTAGTCTGCTGTGTATCAGGGATATGAGAGCAGTTAAGCTTTGTAAAAGGGATATGAGATCAGTTAGCATGCTGTATATCATGGATATGAGAGCAATTAGCATGCTGTGTAACAGGGATTTGAGAGCACTTAGCATGCTGTGTATCGGGTATATGAGAGCAGTTGGCATGCTGTGTATCTGGGATATGAGAGCAGTTATTATGCTGTGTATCAGGGATATAAGAGCAGTTAGGATGGTGTGTATCAGGCATATGAGAGGAGTTAGCCTGCTGTGTATCTGGGATATGAGAGCAGTTAGTATGCTGTGTATTAGGGATATAAGAGCAGTTATGATGGTGTGTATCAGGGATATGAAAGCAGTTAGCATACTGTGTATCAGGGATATGAGAGCAGTTAGCATGCTGTGTATCAGGATATGAGAGCAGTTATTAAGCTGTGTACAAGGGATATGAGAGCTGTTAGCATGCTGTGTAAAATTGATATGA
The DNA here is from genome assembly GCF_017639515.1 of Carcharodon carcharias. NCBI lineage: Eukaryota > Metazoa > Chordata > Chondrichthyes > Lamniformes > Lamnidae > Carcharodon > Carcharodon carcharias. The sequence goes on from NC_054471.1 coordinate 86,405,956, forward strand.
GCGCAGTTAGCATGCAGTGTATCAGGGATATTAGAGCAGTAAGTGTGCAGTGCATCAGGGATATGAGAGCTGCTTGTTTGCTGTGTAAAAGGGATATGAGTGCAATTAGCCTGATGAGTATCAGGAATATGAGAACAGTTAGCATGCTGTGTGTCAGGGATATGAGAGCAGTTAGCATGTTGTGTGAAAGGGTTATGAGAGCAGTTGGCATGCTGTGCATCTGTGATATGATAGCAGTTATTATGCTGTGTATCAGGGATCTAAGTGAAGTTAGGATGGTGTGTATCAGGGATATGAGAGGAGTTAGTATGCTGTGTACCTGGGATATGAGAGCTGTTAGTATGCTGTGTATCAGGGATATAAGAGCAGTTATGATTGTGTGTATCAGGTATATGAGAGCAGTTAGCATGCTGTGTATCAGGGATATGAGAGCAGTTAGCATGGCTTGTATCAGAGATAACAGAGCAGTTAGCATGCTGTGTATCACGGATATGAGAGCAGATTGCATGCTGTGTATCAGTGATATGAGAGTAGTTAGCATGCTTTGTATCAAGGGATATGAGAAGTGTTAGTATGCTGTATATCAGGGAAATTCAAGCTGTTAGTATGCTGTGTTTCAGGGATATGACAGCAGTTAGTATGCTGTGTATCACGGATATGCTTGCAGTTAGTATGCTGTGCATCAGGGATATGTTAAATGTACAAATGCTGTGTAAAAGGCATATGACAGAAGATACCATGCTGTGTATCATGGATATGATAGCAGTTACTATGCTGTGTATCAGGGATATAAGAGCAGTTAGCATGCTGTGTATCGGGTATATGAGAGCAGTTGGCATGCTGCGTATCTGGGATATGAGAGCAGTTATTATGCTGTGTATCAGGGATATAAGAGCAGTTAGGATGGTGTGTATCAGGAATATGAGAGGAGTTAGCCTGCTGTTTGCCTGGGATATGAGAGCTGTTAGTATGCTGTGTATTAGGGATATAAGAGCAGCTAGCATGCTGTGTATCAGGGATATGAGAGCAGCTAGCATGCTGTGTATCAGGGATATGAGAGCAGTTAATATGCTGTGTATCACAGATATGAGTGCAGTTAGTATGCTGTGCTTCAGGGATATGAGAAAAGTTACCATGCTGTGTTAAAGCAATATGAGAGCAGATAACCTGATGTGTATCAAGAATATGAGAACAGTTAGCATGCTGTGTGTCAGGGATATGAGAGCAGTTAGCATGTTGTGTGAACGGGATATGAGAGCAGTTTGCATGTTGTGTATAAGGGCTTTGAGAGAAGTGAGCAAGCTTTGTTTCAAGGGATATGATAACAGTTAGCATGCTGTGGTTCAGGGATATGAGAGCAGTTAGCATGCTGTCTATCAGGGACATGAGAACAGTTAGTATGCTGTGTACAAGGGATATGAGAGCTGTTAGCATGCTGTGTAAAAGTGATATGAGAGCAATTAGCATGCTGTGTACCAGGGATATGAGAGCTGTTAGCATGCTGTGTATCAGGGACATGAGAGCAGTTAACATGCTGTGTGTCAGGGATATGAGAGCAGATAGCATGTTGTGTGAAAGGGATATGAGAGCAGTTTGCATGCTGTGTATCAGGGATATGAGAGTAGTTAGGAAGCTTTGTATCAAGGGATATGAGAGCTGTTAGTATGCTGTATATCAGGGAAATTCAAACTGTTATTATGCTGTGATTCAGGGATATAAGAGCAGTTATCATGCTGTGTATCACGGATATTAGAGCAGTTAGCATGCTGTGTATCAGTGATATGAGAGCAGTTAGCCTGATGTGTATCAGTGATAAGAGAAATTTAGCATGCTGTTTGTCAGGGATATGAGAGCAGTTAGCATGCTGTGTGAAAGGTTTTTGAGAGCAGTTTGCATGCTGTGTATCAGTGATATGAGAGTAGTTAAAATGCTTTGTCACAAGGGATGTGAGAGCTGTTAGTATGCTGTTTTTCAGGGAAATTTAAGCTGTTAATATGCTGTGTTTCAGGGATATGAGAGCAGTTAGAATGCTGTGTATCGCGGATATGAGAGCAGATAGCATGCTGTGTATCAGGGATATAAGAGCAATTAGTCTGCTGTTTATCAGGGATATGAGAGCAGTTATTATGCTGTGTAAAAGGGATATGAGATCAGTTAGCATGCTGTGTATCACGGATATGAGAGCAATTAGCATGCTGTTTAAAAGGGATTTGAGAGCAGTTAGCATCCTGTGTATCATGGATATGAGGGCAGTTAATATGCTGTGCATCAGGGATATGAGAGCAGTTAGCATTCTGTGTAACGGGTATATGAGAGCAGTTAGCATGCTGTGTATCGGGTATATGAGAGCAGTTGGCATGCTGTGTATCAGGGATATGAGAGTAGTTAGTATGCTTTGTCACAAGGGATATGAGAGCTGTCAGTATGCTGTATATCAGGGAAATTCAAGCTTATAATATGCTGTGTTTCAGGGATATGAGAACAGTTAGCATGCTTTGTATCGCGGATATGAGAGCAGTTAGCATGCTGTGTATCAGGGATATAAGAGCAGTTAGCATGCTGTGTATCAGTGATACGAGAGCAGTTAGCATGCTGTTTAAAAGGGATATGAGAGCAGTTAATATGCTGTGTAAAATGGATATGAGAGTAGTTAGCATACTGTGCATCAGGGATATAAGAGCAATTAGTCTGCTGTGTATCAGGGATATGAGAGCAGTTATTATGCTGTGTAAAAGGGATATGAGATCAGTTAGCATGCTGTGTAAAATGGATATGAGAGTAGTTAGCATACTGTGCATCAGGGATATAAGAGCAATTAGTCTGCTGTGCATCAGGGATATGAGAGCAGTTATTATGCTGTGTAAAAGGGATTTGAGAGCAGTTAGCATCCTGTGTATCATGGATATGAGGGCAGTTAATATGCTGTGCATCAGGGATATGAGTGCAGTTAACTTTCTGTGTATCGGGTATATGAGAGCAGTTAGCATGCTGTGTATCGGGTATATGAGAGCAGTTGGGATGCTGTGTATCTGGGATATGAGAGCATTTATTATGCTGTTTATCAGGGATATAAGAGCAGTTAGGATCGTGTGTATCAGGCATATGAGAGGAGTTAGCCTGCTGTTTATCTGGGATATGAGAGCAGTTAGTATGCTGTGTATTAGGGATATAAGAGCAGTTATGATGGTGTGTATCAGGTATATGAGAGCAGTTAGCATGCTGTGTATCAGGGATTTGAGAGCAGTTAGCATGCTGTGTATCAGGGATATGAGAGCAGTTAGTAAGCTGTGTACAAGGGATATGAGAGCTGTTAGCTTGCTGTGTAATATTGATATGAGAGCAGTTAGCATGCTGAGTATCAGGGACAAAAGAGCAGTAAGCGTGCTGTGCATCAGGGATATTAGAGCAGTAAGCGTGCTGTGCATCAGGGATATTAGAGCAGTTAGTTTGCTGTGTAAAAGGGATATGAGAGCAGTTAGCCTGATGTGTATCAGGAATATGAGAACAGTTAGCATGCTGTGTGTAAGGGATAGGAGAGCAGATAGCATGTTGTGTGAAAGGGATGTGAGAGCAGTTGGCATGCTGTGTATCTGTGATATGACAGCAGTTATTATGCTGTGTATCAGGGATATAAGAGAAGTTAGGATGGTGTGTATCAGGCATATGAGAGGAGTTAGCCTGCTGTTTATCTGGGATATGAGAGCAGTTAGTATGCTGTGTATTAGGGATATAAGAGCAGTTATGATGGTGTGTATCAGGTGTATGAGAGCAGTTAGCATGCTGTGTATCAGGAATATCAGAGCAGTTAGCATGCTGTGTATCAGGTATATGAGAGCAGTTAGTAAGCTGTGTACAAGGGATATGAGAGCTGTTAACATGCTGTGTATCAGGGATATGAGTTCAGTTAGCATGCTGTGTATCAGGGACATGATAGCAGTTAGTATGCTGTGTGTCAGGGATATGAGAGAACTTAGCATGCTGTGTCAAAGTGATATGAGAGCAGTTAGCATGCTGTGTATCAGGGATGTGAGAGCAGTTAGCATGCTGTGTATCAGGGACATGAGAGCAGTTAACATGCTGTGTGTCAGGGATATGAGAGCCGTTAGCATGTTGTGTGAAAGGGATATGAGAGCAGTTTGCATGCTGTGTATCAGGGATATGAGAGTAGTTAACATGCTTTGCATCAAGGGATATGAGAGCTGTTAGTATACTGTATATCAGGGAAATTCAACCTGTTAATATGCTGTGTTTCAGGGATATGAGAGCAGTTAGCGTGCTGTGTATTGCGGATATGAGAGCAGTTAGCATGCTGTGTATCAGGGATATCAGAGCAGTTAGGATGGTGTGTATCAGGCATATGAGAGGAGTTAGCCTGCTGTGTATCTGGGATATGAGAGAAGTTAGTATGCTGTGTATTAGGGATATAAGAGCAGTTATGAAGGTGTGTATCAGGTATATGAGAGCAGTTAGCATGCTGTGTATCAGGAATATCAGAGCAGTTAGCATGCTGTGTATCAGGTATATGAGAGCAGTTAGTAAGCTGTGTACAAGGGATATGAGAGCTGTTAGCATGCTGTGTAAAATTGATATGAGAGCAGTTAGCATGCTGTGTATCAGGGATATTAGAGCAGTAAGCGTGCTGTGCATCAGGGATATTAGAGCAGTTAGTTTGCTGTGTAAAAGGGATATGAGAGCAGTTAGCCTGATGTGTATCAGGAATATGAGAACAGTTAGCATGCTGTGTGTAAGGGATAGGAGAGCAGATAGCATGTTGTGTGAAAGGGATGTGAGAGCAGTTGGCATGCTGTGTATCTGTGATATGACAGCAGTTATTATGCTGTGTATCAGGGATATAAGAGAAGTTAGGATGGTGTGTATCAGGCATATGAGAGGAGTTAGCCTGCTGTTTATCTGGGATATGAGAGCAGTTAGTATGCTGTGTATTAGGGATATAAGAGCAGTTATGATGGTGTGTATCAGGTGTATGAGAGCAGTTAGCATGCTGTGTATCAGGAATATCAGAGCAGTTAGCATGCTGTGTATCAGGTATATGAGAGCAGTTAGTAAGCTGTGTACAAGGGATATGAGAGCTGTTAACATGCTGTGTATCAGGGATATGAGTTCAGTTAGCATGCTGTGTATCAGGGACATGATAGCAGTTAGTATGCTGTGTGTCAGGGATATGAGAGAACTTAGCATGCTGTGTCAAAGTGATATGAGAGCAGTTAGCATGCTGTGTATCAGGGATGTGAGAGCAGTTAGCATGCTGTGTATCAGGGACATGAGAGCAGTTAACATGCTGTGTGTCAGGGATATGAGAGCCGTTAGCATGTTGTGTGAAAGGGATATGAGAGCAGTTTGCATGCTGTGTATCAGGGATATGAGAGTAGTTAACATGCTTTGCATCAAGGGATATGAGAGCTGTTAGTATACTGTATATCAGGGAAATTCAACCTGTTAATATGCTGTGTTTCAGGGATATGAGAGCAGTTAGCGTGCTGTGTATTGCGGATATGAGAGCAGTTAGCATGCTGTGTATCAGGGATATCAGAGCAGTTAGGATGGTGTGTATCAGGCATATGAGAGGAGTTAGCCTGCTGTGTATCTGGGATATGAGAGAAGTTAGTATGCTGTGTATTAGGGATATAAGAGCAGTTATGAAGGTGTGTATCAGGTATATGAGAGCAGTTAGCATGCTGTGTATCAGGAATATCAGAGCAGTTAGCATGCTGTGTATCAGGTATATGAGAGCAGTTAGTAAGCTGTGTACAAGGGATATGAGAGCTGTTAGCATGCTGTGTAAAATTGATATGAGAGCAGTTAGCATGCTGTGTATCAGGGATTTAAGAGCAGTAAGCGTGCTGTGCATCAGGGATATGAGAGCAGTTAGTTTACTGTGTAAAACGGATATGAGAGCATTTAGCCTGATGTGTATCAGGAATATGAGAACAGTTAGCATGCTGTGTGTCAGGGATATGAGTGCATTTAGCATGTTGCGTGAAAGGGATATGAGAGCAGTTGGCAAGCTGTGTATCTGTGATATGAGAGCAGTTATTATGCTGTGTATCAGGGATATGAGCGGAGTTAGCATGCTGTGTATCGCGGATAAAAGAGCAGTTAGCATGCTGTGTATCAGGTATATAAGAGTAGTTAGCATGCTTTGTATCATTGATATGAGAGCTGTTAGCATGCTGTGTAAAAGGGATATGAAACCTGTTATTATACTGTGTATCACGGATATGAGAGTAGTTAGCATTCAGTGTATCAAGGATATGAGAGCAGTTAGCATACTGTGTATCATGGATATGAGGGCAGTTAATATGCTGTGCATAAGGGATATGAGAGCAGTTAGCAATCTGTGTATCGGGTATATGAGAGTAGTTAGCATGCTGTGTGTCGGGTATATGAGAGCAGTTGGCATGCTGTGTATCTGGGATATGAGAGAAGTTAGGATGGTGTGTATCAGGGATATGAGAGGAGTTAGCCTGCTGTGTACCTGGGATTTGAGAGCAGTTAGTATGCTGTGTATTATGGATATAAGAGCAGTTATGATGGTGTGTATCAGGTATATGAGAGCAGTTAGCATGCTGTGTATCAGGGATATGAGATCAGTTAGCATGCTGTGTTTCACGGATATGGGAGCAGTTTGCAAGCTGTGTATCAGTGATATGAGAGTAGTTAGCATGCTTTGTATCAAGGGATATGAGAGCTGTTAGTATGCTGTACATCAGGGAAATTCAAGCTGTTAGTATGCTGTGTTTCAGCGATATGAGAGCAGTTAGTATGCTGTGTATCACGGATATGATTGCAGTTAGTCTGCTCTGCATCAGGTATATGAGAAAAGTACCCTTTGCTGTGTAAAAGGCATATGACAGAAGATACCATGCTGTGTATCATGGATATGATAGCAGTTACTATGCTGTGTATCAGGGACATAAGAGCAGTTAGCATGCGCTGTATCAGAGATATGAGAACAGTTAGCATGCTGTGTATCAGGGATATGAGATCAGTTAGCATGCTGTGTTTCAGGGACATGATAGCAGTTAGTATGCTGTGTGACAGGGATATGAGAGAAGGTAGCATGCTGTGTCAACGTGATATGAGAGCAGTTAGCATGCTGTGTATCAGTGATATGAGAGCAGTTTTCATGCTGTGTATCAGGGACATGAGAGCAGTTGACATGCTGTATTTCAGGGATATGAGAGCAGTTAGCATGTTGTGTGAAAGGGATATGAGAGCAGTTTGCATGCTGTGTATCAGGGATATGAGAGTAGTTAGGATGCTTTGCATCAAGGGATATGAGAGCTGTTAGTATACTGTATATCAGGGAAATTCAAGCTGTTAATATGCAGTGTTTCAGGGATATGAGAGCAGTTAGCATGCTGTGTATGTCGGATATGAGAGCAGTTAGCATGCTGTGTATCAGGGATATAAGAGTAGTTAACATGCTTTGTATCAGTGATATGAGAGCAGATAGCATGCTGTGTAAAAGGGATATGAAACCAGATAGCATGCTGTGTATCAGGGACATGAGAGCAGTTAACATGCTGTGTGTCAGGGATATGAGAGCAGTTAGCATGTTGTGTGAAAGGGATATGAGAGCAGTTTGCATGCTGTGTATCAGGGATATGAGAGTAGTTAGGATGCTTTGCATCAAGGGATATGAGAGCTGTTAGTTTACTGTATATCAGGGAAATTCAAGCTGTTAATATGCTGTTTTTCAGGGATATGAGAGCAGTTAGCATGCTGTGTATTGCGGATATGAGAGCAGTTATAATGCTGTGTATCAGGGATATAAGAGTAGTTAACATGCTTTGTATCAGTGATATGAGAGCAGATAGCAAACTGTGTAAAAGGGATATGAAACCAGTTATTATACTCTGTATCACGGATATGAGAGTAGTTAGCATTCTGTGTATCAAGGATATGAGAGCAGTTAGTATGCTGTGTATCACGGATATGAGTGCAGTTAGTATTCTGTGCATCAGGGATATTAGAAAAGTTACCATGCTGTGTAAAAGCACTATGAGAGCAGTTAACCTGCTGTGTATCATGGATATGATAGGAGTTAGCATGCTGTGAATCACGGATGTAAGAGCAGTAAGCGTGCTGTACATCAGGGATATGAGAGCAGTTAGCATGCTGTGTGTCACGGAAATGATTGCAGTTACTATGGTTTGCATCAAGGATATGAGAAAAGTACCCATGCTGTGTAAAAAGCATATGACAGAATATACCATGTTGTGTCATGAATATGATAGCAGCTACTATGCTGTGTATCAGGGATATGAGAGCAGTTAGCATGCTGTGTAACAGAGATATGAGAGCAGTTAGCATGCTGTGTAAAAGCGATTTGAGAGCAGTTAGCATGCTGTGTATCATGGATATGAGGGCAGTTAATATGCTGTGCATCAGGGATATGAGAGAAGATTGCATTCTTGTATCGAGAATATGAGAGCACTTAAAATGCTGTGTATCGGGTAAATGAGAGCAGTTGGCATGCTGTGCATCAGGGATATGAGAGCAGTTACTATACTGTGTAACAGGGAAAAAAGAGCAGTTAGGATGGTGTGTATCAGGGATATGAGAGGAGTTAGCATGCTGTGTATCTGGGATATGAGAGCATTTAGTATGCTGTGTATAAAGGATATAAGAGCAGTTAGGATGAAGTGTATCAGGTATATGAGAGCAGTTAGCATGCTGTGTATCAGGGATATGAGAGCAGTTAGCATGCTCTTTATCAGGGATTCGAGAGAAGTTAGTATGCTGTGTACAAGGGATAAGAGAGCTGTTGGCATGCTGTGTAAAAGTGATAAGAGAGCAGTTAGCATGCTGTGTATCAGGATTATAAGAGCAGTAAGCGTGCTGTGCATCAGGGATATGAGAGCAGTTTTCCTGATGTGTATCAGGGATATGAGAACAATTAGCATGCTGAGTGTCAGGGATATGAGAGCAGTTAGCATGTTGTGTGAAAGGGATATGAGAGCAGTTTGCATGTTGTGTATCAGGGATATGAGAGAAGTGATCATGCTTTGTTTCAAGGGATATGAGAGCTGTTAATATGCTGTATATCAGGGAAATTCAAGCTGTTAGTATGCTGTGTTTCAGTGATATGAGAGCAGTTAGCATGCTGTGTATCGCGGATTTGAGAGCAGTTACCATGCTGTGTATCAGGGATATTAAAGCAGTTAGCATGCTGTGTATCAGGGACATGAGAGCAGTTAACATGTTGTGCCAGGGATATGAGAGCCGTTATCATGTTGTGTGAAAGGGATATGCGAGCAGTTTGCATGCTGTGTATCAGGGATATAACATCAGTTATGATGCTTTTTATCAAGGGATATGAGAGCTATTAGTATGATGTACATCAGGGAAATTCAAGCTGTTAGTATGCTGTGTTTCAGGGATATGAGAGCAGTTAGCATGCTGTGTATCACGGATATAAGAGCAGTTAGCATGCTGTGTATCAGTGATATGAGAGCAGTTAGCCTGATGTGTATCAGGGATATGAGAACTATTAGCATGCTGTGTGTCAGGGATATGAGAGCAGTTAGCATGTTGTGTGAAAGGTTTTTGAGAGCAGTTTGCATGCTGTGTATCAGGGATATGAGAGTAGTTAGCATGCTTTGTATCAAGGGATATGAGAGCTGTTAGTATGCTGTATATCAGGGAAATTCAAGCTGTTAATATGCTGTGTTTCAGGGATATGAGAGCAGTTAGCATGCTGTGTTTCGCGAATATGAGAGCAGTTGGCATGCTGTGTATCAGGGATATAAGAGCAGTTAGCATGCTGTTTATCAGTGATATAAGAGCAGTTAGCATGCTGTGTCACAGGGATATGAGACCAGTTAATATGCTGTGTAAAATGAATATGAGAGTAGTTAGCATGCTGTGCATCAGGGATATAAGAGCAGTTAGTGTGCTGTGTATCAGGGATATGAAAGCAGTTATTATGCTGTGAAAAAGGAATATGAGATCAGTTAGCATGCTGTGTATCACGGATATGAGAGCAGTTAGCATGCTGTGTATCAAGGATATGAGAGCAGTTAGTATGCTGTGTATCACGGATATGAGTGCAGTTAGCATGCTGTGTATCAGGGACATGATAGCAGTTAGTATGCTGTGTACAAGGGATATGAGAGCTGTTAGCATGCTGTGTAAAAGTGATATGAGAGCAGTTAGCATGCTGTGTATAAGGAATATGAGAGCAGTTAGCATGCTGTGTATCAGGGACATGAGAGCAGTTAAAATGCTGTGTGTCAGGGATATGAGAGCAGTTAGCATTTTGTGTGAAAGTGATATGAGAGCAGTTTGCATGCTGTGTATCAGGGATATGAGAGTAGTTAGGATGCTTTGTATCAAGGGATATGAGAGCTGTTAGTATACTGTATATCAGGGAAATTCAAGCAGTTAATATGCTGTGTTTCAGGGATATGAGAGCAGTTAGCAAGCTGTGCATCGCGGATATGAGAGCAGTTAGCATGCTGTGTATGAGGGATAAAAGAGCAGTTAGCATGCTGTGTATCAGTGATATGAGAGCAGTTAGCCTGATGTGTATCAGGGATATGAGAACAATTAGCATGCTGTGTGTCAGGGATATGAGAGCAGTTAGCATGTTGTGTGAAAGGGATATGAGAGCAGTTTGCAAGTGGTGTAACAGGGATATGAGAGAAGTGAGCTTGCTTTGTTTCAAGGGATATGAGAGCTGTTAATATGCTGTATATCAGGGAAATTCAAGCTGTTAGTATGCTGTGTTTAAGAGATATGAGAGCAGTTAGCATGCTGTGTACAAGGGATATGAGAGCTGTTAGCATGCTGTGTAAAAGTGATATGAGAGCAGTTTGAATGCTGTGTATCAGGGATATGATCGCAGTTAGCATGCTGTGTATCAGGGACATGAGAGCAGTTAACATGCTGTGTGTCAGGGATATGAGAGCCATTAGCATGTTGTGTGAAGGGGATATGAGAGCAGTTTTCATGCTGTGTATCAGGGATATGAGATTAGTTAGGATGCTTTGTATCAAGGGATATGAGAGCTGTTAATATGCTGTATATCAGGGAAAATCAAGCTGTTATGATGCTGTGTTTCAGGGATATGAAAGCAGTAAGCATGCTGTGTATCGCGGATATGAGAGCAGTTAGCATGCTGTGTATCAGGGATATAAGAGCAAATAGCATGCTGTGTATCACGGATATAAGAGCAGTTAGCATGCTGTGTATCAGTGATATGAGAGCAGTTCGCCTAATGTGTATCACGGATATGAGAACTATTAGCATGCTGTGTGTCAGGGATATGAGAGCAGTTAGCATGTTGTGTGAAAGGTTTTTGAGAGCAGTTTGCATGCTGTGTATCAGAGATATAAGTGTAGTTAGCATGCTGTGCATCAGGGATATAAGAGCAGTTATTGTGCTGTGTATCAGGGATATGAGAGCAGTTATTATGCTGTGTAAAAGGGATATGAGAGCAGTTAGTATGCTGTGTATCACGGATATGACTGCAGTTAGTATGCTGTGCATCAGGGATATGCTAAAAGTTACCATGCTGTGTAAAAGCAATATGAGAGCAGTTTACCTGCTGTGTATCATGGATATGAGAGCAGTTAGCATGTTGTGTGAAAGGGATACGTTAGCAGTTTGCATGCTATGTATCAGGGATATGAGAGTAGATAGGATGCTTTGTATCAAGGGATATGAGAGCTGTTAGTATGCGGTATATCAGGGATTTCAAGCTGTTAGTCTTCTGTGTTTCAGGGATATGAGAGCAGTTAGCATGCTGTGTATCGCGGGTATGAGATCAGTTAGAATGCTGTGTATCACGGATATGATTGCAGTTAGTATGCTGTGCATCAGGGATATGAGAAAAGTTATCATGCTGTGTAAAAGCAATATGAGAGCAGATAACCTGCTGTGTATCATGGATATGAGAGCAGTTAGCAAGCTGTGTATTGGGTATATGACTGCAGTTAGCTTGCTGTGTAACAGGGATATAAGAGCAGTGAGCATACTGTGTATCAGGGATATGAGAGCATTTAGTATGCTGTGAAAAAGGCATATGAGAGCAGTTAGCATGCTGTGTATCAAGGATATGAAAGCAGTTAGTATGCTGTGCATCAGGAATATGAGTGCAGTTAGCATGCTGTGCATCAGGGATATGAGAGCAATTAGCATGCTGTTTAAAAGGGATTTGAGAGCAGTTAGCATGCTGTGTATCATGGATATGAGGGCAGTTAATATGCTGTGCATCAGGGATATGAGAGCAGTTAGCATTCTGTGTATCAGGTATATGAGAGCAGTTAGCATGCTGTTTATCTGGGATATGAGAGCAGTTACTATGTTGTGTATCAGGGATATAAGAGCAGTTAGGATGGTGTGTATCAGGTATATGAGAGCAGTCAGCATGCTGTGTATCAAGGATATGAGAGCAGTTAGCATGCTGTGTTTAGGGGAAAAGAGAGCAGTTAATATGCTGCGTACAAGGGATGTGAGAGCTGTTAGCATGCTGTGTAAAAGTGATATGAGAGCAGTTAGCATGCTGTGTATCAGGGATATAAGGGCAGTAAGCCTGCTGTGCATCAGGGATATGAGAGCAGTTAGTATGATGTGTAAATGGGATATGAGAGCAGTTAGCCTGATGTGTATCAGGAATATGAGAACAGTTAGCATGCTGTGCGTCAGGGATATGAGAGCATTTAGCATGTTGTGTGAAAGGGATATTAGAGCAGTTTGCATGCTGTGTATCTGTGATATGAGAGTAGTTAGCATGCTTTGTCACAAGGGATATGAGTGCTGTTAGTATGCTGTATATCAGGGAAATTCAAGCTGTTATTATGCTATGTTTCAGCGATATGAGAGCAGTTAGCATGCTGCGTATCGCGGATTTGAGAGCAGTTAGCATGCTGTGTATCAGGGATATAAGAGCAGTTAGCATGCTGTGTATCAGTGATATGAGAGCAGTTAGCATGCTGTGTAAAAGGGATAAGAAACCAGTTAATATGCTGTGTATCAAGGATATGAGAGTAGTTAGTATGCTGTGTATCATGGATATGAGTGCAGTTAGTATGCTGTGCATCAGGGATATTATAAAAGTTACCATGCTGTGTAAAAGCAATATGAGAGCAGTTAACCTGCTGTGTATCATGGATATGAGAGCTGTTAGCATGCTGTGAATCAGGGATATAAGAGCAGTAAGCGTGCTGTGCATCAGGGATATGAGAGCATTTAGCATGCTGTGTTTCACGGATATGATTGCAGTTACTATGGTGTGCATCAGGGATATGATATGAGTTAGCATGCTGTGTAAAAGGGATTTGAGAGCAGTTATCATGCTGTGTATCATGGATATGAGGGCAGTTAATATGCTGTGCATCAGGGATATGAGAGCAGTTTGCATTCTTTGTATCGAGTATATGATAGCAGTTAAAATGCTGTGTATCGGGAAAATGAGAGCAGTTGGCATGCTGTGCATCAGGTATATGAGAGCAGTTACTATGCTGTGTAACAGGGAAATAAGAGCACTTAGGATGGTGTGTATCAGGGATATGAGAGAGTTAGCATGCTGTGTATCTGGGATATGAGAGCAGTTAGCATGTTGTGTATCAGGGATATGAGAGAAGTTAGTATGCTGTGTACAAGGGATAAGAGAGCTGTTAGCATGCTGTGTAAAAGTGATATGAGAGCAGTTAGCATGCTGTGTATCAGGGATATAAGAGAAGTAAGCGAGCTGTACATCAGGGATATGACAGCAGTTAGCCTGATGTGTATAACGGATATGAGAACAATTAGCATGCTGTGTGTCAGGGATATGAGAGCAGTTAGCATGTTGTGTGAAAGGGATATGAGAGCAGTTTGCATGCTGTGTATCAGGGATATGAGAGTAGTTAGCATGCGTTGTATCAAGGGATATGAGAGCTGTTAGCATGCTGTACATCAGGGAAATTCAAGCTGTTAGTATGCTGTGTTTCAGGGATATGAGAGCAGTTAGTATGCTGTGTATCACGGATATGATTGCAGTTAGTATGCTGTGCATCAGGTATATGAGAAAAGTGCCCATGCTGTGTACAAGGCATATGACAGAAGATACCATGCTGTGTAACATGGATATGATAGCAATTACTATGCTGTGTATCAGGGATATAAGAGCAGTAAGCGTGCTGTGCATCAGGGATATAAGAGCAGTTAGCCTGATGTGTATCAGGGATATGAGAACAATTAGCATGCTGTGTGTCAGGGATATGAGAGCAGTTAGCATGTTGTGTGAAAGGGATATGAGAGCAGTTTGCATGTGGTGTAACAGGGATATGAGAGAAGTGAGCTTGCTTTGTTTCAAGGGATATGAGAGCTGTTAATATGCTGTATATCAGGGAAATTCAAGCTGTTAGTATGCTGTGTTTAAGGGATATGAGAGCAGTTAGCATGCTGTGTATCGCGGATATGAGAGCAGTTAGCATGCTGGTTATCAGGGATATGAGAGCAGTTAGCATGCTGTGAATCAGGGATATGAGAGCAGTTAGTATGCTGTGTACAAGGGATATGAGAGCTGTTAGCATGCTGTGTAAAAGTGATATGAGAGCATTTAGAATGCTGTGTATCAGGGATATGATCGCAGTTAGCATGCTGTGTATCAGGGACATGAGAGCAGTTAACATGCTGTGTGTCAGGGATATGAGATTAGTTAGAATGCTTTGTATCAAGGGATATGAGAGCTGTTAGTATGCTGTATATCAGGGAAAATCAAGCTGTTATTATACTGTGTTTCAGGGATATGAGAGCAGTAAGCATGCTGTGTATCGTGGATATGAGAGGAGTTAGCATGCTGTGTATCAGGGATATAAGAGCAATTAGCATGCTGTGTATCATGGATATAAGAGCAGTTAGCATGCTGTGTATCAGTGATATGAGAGCAGTAAGCCTAATGTGTATCACGGATATGAGAACTATTAGCATGCTGTGTGTCAGGGATATGAGAGCAGTTAGCATGTTGTGTGAAAGGTTTTTGAGAGCAGTTTGCATGCTGTGTATCAGAGATATGAGAGCAGCTAGCATGCTGTGTATCAGGGATATGAGAGCAGTTAATATGCTGTGTATCACAGATATGAGTGCAGTTAGTATGCTGTGCTTCAGGGATATGAGAAAAGTTACCATGCTGTGTTAAAGCAATATGAGAGCAGATAACCTGATGTGTATCAAGAATATGAGAACAGTTAGCATGCTGTGTGTCAGGGATATGAGAGCAGTTAGCATGTTGTGTGAACGGGATATGAGAGCAGTTTGCATGTTGTGTATAAGGGCTTTGAGAGAAGTGAGCAAGCTTTGTTTCAAGGGATATGATAACAGTTAGCATGCTGTGGTTCAGTGATATGAGAGCAGTTAGCATGCTGTCTATCAGGGACATGAGAACAGTTAGTATGCTGTGTACAAGGGATATGAGAGCTGTTAGCATGCTGTGTAAAAGTGATATGAGAGCAATTAGCATGCTGTGTACCAGGGATATGAGAGCTGTTAGCATGCTGTGTATCAGGGACATGAGAGCAGTTAACATGCTGTGTGTCAGGGATATGAGAGCAGATAGCATGTTGTGTGAAAGGGATATGAGAGCAGTTTGCATGCTGTGTATCAGGGATATGAGAGTAGTTAGGAAGCTTTGTATCAAGGGATATGAGAGCTGTTAGTATGCTGTATATCAGGGAAATTCAAACTGTTATTATGCTGTGATTCAGGGATATAAGAGCAGTTATCATGCTGTGTATCACGGATATTAGAGCAGTTAGCATGCTGTGTATCAGTGATATGAGAGCAGTTAGCCTGATGTGTATCAGTGATAAGAGAAATTTAGCATGCTGTTTGTCAGGGATATGAGAGCAGTTAGCATGCTGTGTGAAAGGTTTTTGAGAGCAGTTTGCATGCTGTGTATCAGTGATATGAGAGTAGTTAAAATGCTTTGTCACAAGGGATGTGAGAGCTGTTAGTATGCTGTTTTTCAGGGAAATTTAAGCTGTTAATATGCTGTGTTTCAGGGATATGAGAGCAGTTAGAATGCTGTGTATCGCGGATATGAGAGCAGATAGCATGCTGTGTATCAGGGATATAAGAGCAATTAGTCTGCTGTTTATCAGGGATATGAGAGCAGTTATTATGCTGTGTAAAAGGGATATGAGATCAGTTAGCATGCTGTGTATCACGGATATGAGAGCAATTAGCATGCTGTTTAAAAGGGATTTGAGAGCAGTTAGCATCCTGTGTATCATGGATATGAGGGCAGTTAATATGCTGTGCATCAGGGATATGAGAGCAGTTAGCATTCTGTGTAACGGGTATATGAGAGCAGTTAGCATGCTGTGTATCGGGTATATGAGAGCAGTTGGCATGCTGTGTATCAGGGATATGAGAGTAGTTAGTATGCTTTGTCACAAGGGATATGAGAGCTGTCAGTATGCTGTATATCAGGGAAATTCAAGCTTATAATATGCTGTGTTTCAGGGATATGAGAACAGTTAGCATGCTTTGTATCGCGGATATGAGAGCAGTTAGCATGCTGTGTATCAGGGATATAAGAGCAGTTAGCATGCTGTGTATCAGTGATACGAGAGCAGTTAGCATGCTGTTTAAAAGGGATATGAGAGCAGTTAATATGCTGTGTAAAATGGATATGAGAGTAGTTAGCATACTGTGCATCAGGGATATAAGAGCAATTAGTCTGCTGTGTATCAGGGATATGAGAGCAGTTATTATGCTGTGTAAAAGGGATATGAGATCAGTTAGCATGCTGTGTAAAATGGATATGAGAGTAGTTAGCATACTGTGCATCAGGGATATAAGAGCAATTAGTCTGCTGTGCATCAGGGATATGAGAGCAGTTATTATGCTGTGTAAAAGGGATTTGAGAGCAGTTAGCATCCTGTGTATCATGGATATGAGGGCAGTTAATATGCTGTGCATCAGGGATATGAGTGCAGTTAACTTTCTGTGTATCGGGTATATGAGAGCAGTTAGCATGCTGTGTATCGGGTATATGAGAGCAGTTGGGATGCTGTGTATCTGGGATATGAGAGCATTTATTATGCTGTTTATCAGGGATATAAGAGCAGTTAGGATCGTGTGTATCAGGCATATGAGAGGAGTTAGCCTGCTGTTTATCTGGGATATGAGAGCAGTTAGTATGCTGTGTATTAGGGATATAAGAGCAGTTATGATGGTGTGTATCAGGTATATGAGAGCAGTTAGCATGCTGTGTATCAGGGATTTGAGAGCAGTTAGCATGCTGTGTATCAGGGATATGAGAGCAGTTAGTAAGCTGTGTACAAGGGATATGAGAGCTGTTAGCTTGCTGTGTAATATTGATATGAGAGCAGTTAGCATGCTGAGTATCAGGGACAAAAGAGCAGTAAGCGTGCTGTGCATCAGGGATATTAGAGCAGTAAGCGTGCTGTGCATCAGGGATATTAGAGCAGTTAGTTTGCTGTGTAAAAGGGATATGAGAGCAGTTAGCCTGATGTGTATCAGGAATATGAGAACAGTTAGCATGCTGTGTGTAAGGGATAGGAGAGCAGATAGCATGTTGTGTGAAAGGGATGTGAGAGCAGTTGGCATGCTGTGTATCTGTGATATGACAGCAGTTATTATGCTGTGTATCAGGGATATAAGAGAAGTTAGGATGGTGTGTATCAGGCATATGAGAGGAGTTAGCCTGCTGTTTATCTGGGATATGAGAGCAGTTAGTATGCTGTGTATTAGGGATATAAGAGCAGTTATGATGGTGTGTATCAGGTGTATGAGAGCAGTTAGCATGCTGTGTATCAGGAATATCAGAGCAGTTAGCATGCTGTGTATCAGGTATATGAGAGCAGTTAGTAAGCTGTGTACAAGGGATATGAGAGCTGTTAACATGCTGTGTATCAGGGATATGAGTTCAGTTAGCATGCTGTGTATCAGGGACATGATAGCAGTTAGTATGCTGTGTGTCAGGGATATGAGAGAACTTAGCATGCTGTGTCAAAGTGATATGAGAGCAGTTAGCATGCTGTGTATCAGGGATGTGAGAGCAGTTAGCATGCTGTGTATCAGGGACATGAGAGCAGTTAACATGCTGTGTGTCAGGGATATGAGAGCCGTTAGCATGTTGTGTGAAAGGGATATGAGAGCAGTTTGCATGCTGTGTATCAGGGATATGAGAGTAGTTAACATGCTTTGCATCAAGGGATATGAGAGCTGTTAGTATACTGTATATCAGGGAAATTCAACCTGTTAATATGCTGTGTTTCAGGGATATGAGAGCAGTTAGCGTGCTGTGTATTGCGGATATGAGAGCAGTTAGCATGCTGTGTATCAGGGATATCAGAGCAGTTAGGATGGTGTGTATCAGGCATATGAGAGGAGTTAGCCTGCTGTGTATCTGGGATATGAGAGAAGTTAGTATGCTGTGTATTAGGGATATAAGAGCAGTTATGAAGGTGTGTATCAGGTATATGAGAGCAGTTAGCATGCTGTGTATCAGGAATATCAGAGCAGTTAGCATGCTGTGTATCAGGTATATGAGAGCAGTTAGTAAGCTGTGTACAAGGGATATGAGAGCTGTTAGCATGCTGTGTAAAATTGATATGAGAGCAGTTAGCATGCTGTGTATCAGGGATATTAGAGCAGTAAGCGTGCTGTGCATCAGGGATATTAGAGCAGTTAGTTTGCTGTGTAAAAGGGATATGAGAGCAGTTAGCCTGATGTGTATCAGGAATATGAGAACAGTTAGCATGCTGTGTGTAAGGGATAGGAGAGCAGATAGCATGTTGTGTGAAAGGGATGTGAGAGCAGTTGGCATGCTGTGTATCTGTGATATGACAGCAGTTATTATGCTGTGTATCAGGGATATAAGAGAAGTTAGGATGGTGTGTATCAGGCATATGAGAGGAGTTAGCCTGCTGTTTATCTGGGATATGAGAGCAGTTAGTATGCTGTGTATTAGGGATATAAGAGCAGTTATGATGGTGTGTATCAGGTGTATGAGAGCAGTTAGCATGCTGTGTATCAGGAATATCAGAGCAGTTAGCATGCTGTGTATCAGGTATATGAGAGCAGTTAGTAAGCTGTGTACAAGGGATATGAGAGCTGTTAACATGCTGTGTATCAGGGATATGAGTTCAGTTAGCATGCTGTGTATCAGGGACATGATAGCAGTTAGTATGCTGTGTGTCAGGGATATGAGAGAACTTAGCATGCTGTGTCAAAGTGATATGAGAGCAGTTAGCATGCTGTGTATCAGGGATGTGAGAGCAGTTAGCATGCTGTGTATCAGGGACATGAGAGCAGTTAACATGCTGTGTGTCAGGGATATGAGAGCCGTTAGCATGTTGTGTGAAAGGGATATGAGAGCAGTTTGCATGCTGTGTATCAGGGATATGAGAGTAGTTAACATGCTTTGCATCAAGGGATATGAGAGCTGTTAGTATACTGTATATCAGGGAAATTCAACCTGTTAATATGCTGTGTTTCAGGGATATGAGAGCAGTTAGCGTGCTGTGTATTGCGGATATGAGAGCAGTTAGCATGCTGTGTATCAGGGATATCAGAGCAGTTAGGATGGTGTGTATCAGGCATATGAGAGGAGTTAGCCTGCTGTGTATCTGGGATATGAGAGAAGTTAGTATGCTGTGTATTAGGGATATAAGAGCAGTTATGAAGGTGTGTATCAGGTATATGAGAGCAGTTAGCATGCTGTGTATCAGGAATATCAGAGCAGTTAGCATGCTGTGTATCAGGTATATGAGAGCAGTTAGTAAGCTGTGTACAAGGGATATGAGAGCTGTTAGCATGCTGTGTAAAATTGATATGAGAGCAGTTAGCATGCTGTGTATCAGGGATTTAAGAGCAGTAAGCGTGCTGTGCATCAGGGATATGAGAGCAGTTAGTTTACTGTGTAAAACGGATATGAGAGCATTTAGCCTGATGTGTATCAGGAATATGAGAACAGTTAGCATGCTGTGTGTCAGGGATATGAGTGCATTTAGCATGTTGCGTGAAAGGGATATGAGAGCAGTTGGCAAGCTGTGTATCTGTGATATGAGAGCAGTTATTATGCTGTGTATCAGGGATATGAGCGGAGTTAGCATGCTGTGTATCGCGGATAAAAGAGCAGTTAGCATGCTGTGTATCAGGTATATAAGAGTAGTTAGCATGCTTTGTATCATTGATATGAGAGCTGTTAGCATGCTGTGTAAAAGGGATATGAAACCTGTTATTATACTGTGTATCACGGATATGAGAGTAGTTAGCATTCAGTGTATCAAGGATATGAGAGCAGTTAGCATACTGTGTATCATGGATATGAGGGCAGTTAATATGCTGTGCATAAGGGATATGAGAGCAGTTAGCAATCTGTGTATCGGGTATATGAGAGTAGTTAGCATGCTGTGTGTCGGGTATATGAGAGCAGTTGGCATGCTGTGTATCTGGGATATGAGAGAAGTTAGGATGGTGTGTATCAGGGATATGAGAGGAGTTAGCCTGCTGTGTACCTGGGATTTGAGAGCAGTTAGTATGCTGTGTATTATGGATATAAGAGCAGTTATGATGGTGTGTATCAGGTATATGAGAGCAGTTAGCATGCTGTGTATCAGGGATATGAGATCAGTTAGCATGCTGTGTTTCACGGATATGGGAGCAGTTTGCAAGCTGTGTATCAGTGATATGAGAGTAGTTAGCATGCTTTGTATCAAGGGATATGAGAGCTGTTAGTATGCTGTACATCAGGGAAATTCAAGCTGTTAGTATGCTGTGTTTCAGGGATATGAGAGCAGTTAGTATGCTGTGTATCACGGATATGATTGCAGTTAGTCTGCTCTGCATCAGGTATATGAGAAAAGTACCCTTTGCTGTGTAAAAGGCATATGACAGAAGATACCATGCTGTGTATCATGGATATGATAGCAGTTACTATGCTGTGTATCAGGGACATAAGAGCAGTTAGCATGCGCTGTATCAGAGATATGAGAACAGTTAGCATGCTGTGTATCAGGGATATGAGATCAGTTAGCATGCTGTGTTTCAGGGACATGATAGCAGTTAGTATGCTGTGTGACAGGGATATGAGAGAAGGTAGCATGCTGTGTCAACGTGATATGAGAGCAGTTAGCATGCTGTGTATCAGTGATATGAGAGCAGTTTTCATGCTGTGTATCAGGGACATGAGAGCAGTTGACATGCTGTATTTCAGGGATATGAGAGCAGTTAGCATGTTGTGTGAAAGGGATATGAGAGCAGTTTGCATGCTGTGTATCAGGGATATGAGAGTAGTTAGGATGCTTTGCATCAAGGGATATGAGAGCTGTTAGTATACTGTATATCAGGGAAATTCAAGCTGTTAATATGCAGTGTTTCAGGGATATGAGAGCAGTTAGCATGCTGTGTATGTCGGATATGAGAGCAGTTAGCATGCTGTGTATCAGGGATATAAGAGTAGTTAACATGCTTTGTATCAGTGATATGAGAGCAGATAGCATGCTGTGTAAAAGGGATATGAAACCAGTTAGCATGCTGTGTATCAGGGACATGAGAGCAGTTAACATGCTGTGTGTCAGGGATATGAGAGCAGTTAGCATGTTGTGTGAAAGGGATATGAGAGCAGTTTGCATGCTGTGTATCAGGGATATGAGAGTAGTTAGGATGCTTTGCATCAAGGGATATGAGAGCTGTTAGTTTACTGTATATCAGGGAAATTCAAGCTGTTAATATGCTGTTTTTCAGGGATATGAGAGCAGTTAGCATGCTGTGTATTGCGGATATGAGAGCAGTTATAATGCTGTGTATCAGGGATATAAGAGTAGTTAACATGCTTTGTATCAGTGATATGAGAGCAGATAGCAAACTGTGTAAAAGGGATATGAAACCAGTTATTATACTCTGTATCACGGATATGAGAGTAGTTAGCATTCTGTGTATCAAGGATATGAGAGCAGTTAGTATGCTGTGTATCACGGATATGAGTGCAGTTAGTATTCTGTGCATCAGGGATATTAGAAAAGTTACCATGCTGTGTAAAAGCACTATGAGAGCAGTTAACCTGCTGTGTATCATGGATATGATAGGAGTTAGCATGCTGTGAATCACGGATGTAAGAGCAGTAAGCGTGCTGTACATCAGGGATATGAGAGCAGTTAGCATGCTGTGTGTCACGGAAATGATTGCAGTTACTATGGTTTGCATCAAGGATATGAGAAAAGTACCCATGCTGTGTAAAAAGCATATGACAGAATATACCATGTTGTGTCATGAATATGATAGCAGCTACTATGCTGTGTATCAGGGATATGAGAGCAGTTAGCATGCTGTGTAACAGAGATATGAGAGCAGTTAGCATGCTGTGTAAAAGCGATTTGAGAGCAGTTAGCATGCTGTGTATCATGGATATGAGGGCAGTTAATATGCTGTGCATCAGGGATATGAGAGAAGATTGCATTCTTGTATCGAGAATATGAGAGCACTTAAAATGCTGTGTATCGGGTAAATGAGAGCAGTTGGCATGCTGTGCATCAGAGATATGAGAGCAGTTACTATACTGTGTAACAGGGAAAAAAGAGCAGTTAGGATGGTGTGTATCAGGGATATGAGAGCAGTTAGCATGCTGTGTATCAGGGATATGAGAGCAGTTAGCATGCTCTTTATCAGGGATTCGAGAGAAGTTAGTATGCTGTGTACAAGGGATAAGAGAGCTGTTGGCATGCTGTGTAAAAGTGATAAGAGAGCAGTTAGCATGCTGTGTATCAGGATTATAAGAGCAGTAAGCGTGCTGTGCATCAGGGATATGAGAGCAGTTTTCCTGATGTGTATCAGGGATATGAGAACAATTAGCATGCTGAGTGTCAGGGATATGAGAGCAGTTAGCATGTTGTGTGAAAGGGATATGAGAGCAGTTTGCATGTTGTGTATCAGGGATATGAGAGAAGTGATCATGCTTTGTTTCAAGGGATATGAGAGCTGTTAATATGCTGTATATCAGGGAAATTCAAGCTGTTAGTATGCTGTGTTTCAGTGATATGAGAGCAGTTAGCATGCTGTGTATCGCGGATTTGAGAGCAGTTACCATGCTGTGTATCAGGGATATTAAAGCAGTTAGCATGCTGTGTATCAGGGACATGAGAGCAGTTAACATGTTGTGCCAGGGATATGAGAGCCGTTATCATGTTGTGTGAAAGGGATATGCGAGCAGTTTGCATGCTGTGTATCAGGGATATAACATCAGTTATGATGCTTTTTATCAAGGGATATGAGAGCTATTAGTATGATGTACATCAGGGAAATTCAAGCTGTTAGTATGCTGTGTTTCAGGGATATGAGAGCAGTTAGCATGCTGTGTATCACGGATATAAGAGCAGTTAGCATGCTGTGTATCAGTGATATGAGAGCAGTTAGCCTGATGTGTATCAGGGATATGAGAACTATTAGCATGCTGTGTGTCAGGGATATGAGAGCAGTTAGCATGTTGTGTGAAAGGTTTTTGAGAGCAGTTTGCATGCTGTGTATCAGGGATATGAGAGTAGTTAGCATGCTTTGTATCAAGGGATATGAGAGCTGTTAGTATGCTGTATATCAGGGAAATTCAAGCTGTTAATATGCTGTGTTTCAGGGATATGAGAGCAGTTAGCATGCTGTGTTTCGCGAATATGAGAGCAGTTGGCATGCTGTGTATCAGGGATATAAGAGCAGTTAGCATGCTGTTTATCAGTGATATAAGAGCAGTTAGCATGCTGTGTCACAGGGATATGAGACCAGTTAATATGCTGTGTAAAATGAATATGAGAGTAGTTAGCATGCTGTGCATCAGGGATATAAGAGCAGTTAGTGTGCTGTGTATCAGGGATATGAAAGCAGTTATTATGCTGTGAAAAAGGAATATGAGATCAGTTAGCATGCTGTGTATCACGGATATGAGAGCAGTTAGCATGCTGTGTATCAAGGATATGAGAGCAGTTAGTATGCTGTGTATCACGGATATGAGTGCAGTTAGCATGCTGTGTATCAGGGACATGATAGCAGTTAGTATGCTGTGTACAAGGGATATGAGAGCTGTTAGCATGCTGTGTAAAAGTGATATGAGAGCAGTTAGCATGCTGTGTATAAGGAATATGAGAGCAGTTAGCATGCTGTGTATCAGGGACATGAGAGCAGTTAAAATGCTGTGTGTCAGGGATATGAGAGCAGTTAGCATTTTGTGTGAAAGTGATATGAGAGCAGTTTGCATGCTGTGTATCAGGGATATGAGAGTAGTTAGGATGCTTTGTATCAAGGGATATGAGAGCTGTTAGTATACTGTATATCAGGGAAATTCAAGCAGTTAATATGCTGTGTTTCAGGGATATGAGAGCAGTTAGCAAGCTGTGCATCGCGGATATGAGAGCAGTTAGCATGCTGTGTATGAGGGATAAAAGAGCAGTTAGCATGCTGTGTATCAGTGATATGAGAGCAGTTAGCCTGATGTGTATCAGGGATATGAGAACAATTAGCATGCTGTGTGTCAGGGATATGAGAGCAGTTAGCATGTTGTGTGAAAGGGATATGAGAGCAGTTTGCAAGTGGTGTAACAGGGATATGAGAGAAGTGAGCTTGCTTTGTTTCAAGGGATATGAGAGCTGTTAATATGCTGTATATCAGGGAAATTCAAGCTGTTAGTATGCTGTGTTTAAGAGATATGAGAGCAGTTAGCATGCTGTGTACAAGGGATATGAGAGCTGTTAGCATGCTGTGTAAAAGTGATATGAGAGCAGTTTGAATGCTGTGTATCAGGGATATGATCGCAGTTAGCATGCTGTGTATCAGGGACATGAGAGCAGTTAACATGCTGTGTGTCAGGGATATGAGAGCCATTAGCATGTTGTGTGAAGGGGATATGAGAGCAGTTTTCATGCTGTGTATCAGGGATATGAGATTAGTTAGGATGCTTTGTATCAAGGGATATGAGAGCTGTTAATATGCTGTATATCAGGGAAAATCAAGCTGTTATGATGCTGTGTTTCAGGGATATGAAAGCAGTAAGCATGCTGTGTATCGCGGATATGAGAGCAGTTAGCATGCTGTGTATCAGGGATATAAGAGCAAATAGCATGCTGTGTATCACGGATATAAGAGCAGTTAGCATGCTGTGTATCAGTGATATGAGAGCAGTTCGCCTAATGTGTATCACGGATATGAGAACTATTAGCATGCTGTGTGTCAGGGATATGAGAGCAGTTAGCATGTTGTGTGAAAGGTTTTTGAGAGCAGTTTGCATGCTGTGTATCAGAGATATAAGTGTAGTTAGCATGCTGTGCATCAGGGATATAAGAGCAGTTAGTGTGCTGTGTATCAGGGATATGAGAGCAGTTATTATGCTGTGTAAAAGGGATATGAGAGCAGTTAGTATGCTGTGTATCACGGATATGACTGCAGTTAGTATGCTGTGCATCAGGGATATGCTAAAAGTTACCATGCTGTGTAAAAGCAATATGAGAGCAGTTTACCTGCTGTGTATCATGGATATGAGAGCAGTTAGCATGTTGTGTGAAAGGGATATGTTAGCAGTTTGCATGCTATGTATCAGGGATATGAGAGTAGATAGGATGCTTTGTATCAAGGGATATGAGAGCTGTTAGTATGCGGTATATCAGGGATTTCAAGCTGTTAGTCTTCTGTGTTTCAGGGATATGAGAGCAGTTAGCATGCTGTGTATCGCGGGTATGAGATCAGTTAGAATGCTGTGTATCACGGATATGATTGCAGTTAGTATGCTGTGCATCAGGGATATGAGAAAAGTTATCATGCTGTGTAAAAGCAATATGAGAGCAGATAACCTGCTGTGTATCATGGATATGAGAGCAGTTAGCAAGCTGTGTATTGGGTATATGACTGCAGTTAGCTTGCTGTGTAACAGGGATATAAGAGCAGTGAGCATACTGTGTATCAGGGATATGAGAGCATTTAGTATGCTGTGAAAAAGGCATATGAGAGCAGTTAGCATGCTGTGTATCAAGGATATGAAAGCAGTTAGTATGCTGTGCATCAGGAATATGAGTGCAGTTAGCATGCTGTGCATCAGGGATATGAGAGCAATTAGCATGCTGTTTAAAAGGGATTTGAGAGCAGTTAGCATGCTGTGTATCATGGATATGAGGGCAGTTAATATGCTGGGCATCAGGGATATGAGAGCAGTTAGCATTCTGTGTATCAGGTATATGAGAGCAGTTAGCATGCTGTTTATCTGGGATATGAGAGCAGTTACTATGTTGTGTATCAGGGATATAAGAGCAGTTAGGATGGTGTGTATCAGGTATATGAGAGCAGTCAGCATGCTGTGTATCAAGGATATGAGAGCAGTTAGCATGCTGTGTTTAGGGGAAAAGAGAGCAGTTAATATGCTGCGTACAAGGGATGTGAGAGCTGTTAGCATGCTGTGTAAAAGTGATATGAGAGCAGTTAGCATGCTGTGTATCAGGGATATAAGGGCAGTAAGCCTGCTGTGCATCAGGGATATGAGAGCAGTTAGTATGATGTGTAAATGGTATATGAGAGCAGTTAGCCTGATGTGTATCAGGAATATGAGAACAGTTAGCATGCTGTGCGTCAGGGATATGAGAGCATTTAGCATGTTGTGTGAAAGGGATATTAGAGCAGTTTGCATGCTGTGTATCTGTGATATGAGAGTAGTTAGCATGCTTTGTCACAAGGGATATGAGTGCTGTTAGTATGCTGTATATCAGGGAAATTCAAGCTGTTATTATGCTATGTTTCAGCGATATGAGAGCAGTTAGCATGCTGTGTATCGCGGATTTGAGAGCAGTTAGCATGCTGTGTATCAGGGATATAAGAGCAGTTAGCATGCTGTGTATCAGTGATATGAGAGCAGTTAGCATGCTGTGTAAAAGGGATAAGAAACCAGTTAATATGCTGTGTATCAAGGATATGAGAGTAGTTAGTATGCTGTGTATCATGGATATGAGTGCAGTTAGTATGCTGTGCATCAGGGATATTATAAAAGTTACCATGCTGTGTAAAAGCAATATGAGAGCAGTTAACCTGCTGTGTATCATGGATATGAGAGCTGTTAGCATGCTGTGAATCAGGGATATAAGAGCAGTAAGCGTGCTGTGCATCAGGGATATGAGAGCATTTAGCATGCTGTGTTTCACGGATATGATTGCAGTTACTATGGTGTGCATCAGGGATATGAGAAGAGTTAGCATGCTGTGTAAAAGGGATTTGAGAGCAGTTATCATGCTGTGTATCTTGGATATGAGGGCAGTTAATATGCTGTGCATCAGGGATATGAGAGCAGTTTGCATTCTTTGTATCGAGTATATGATAGCAGTTAAAATGCTGTGTATCGGGAAAATGAGAGCAGTTGGCATGCTGTGCATCAGGTATATGAGAGCAGTTACTATGCTGTGTAACAGGGAAATAAGAGCACTTAGGATGGTGTGTATCAGGGATATGAGAGAGTTAGCATGCTGTGTATCTGGGATATGAGAGCAGTTAGCATGTTGTGTATCAGGGATATGAGAGAAGTTAGTATGCTGTGTACAAGGGATAAGAGAGCTGTTAGCATGCTGTGTAAAAGTGATATGAGAGCAGTTAGCATGCTGTGTATCAGGGATATAAGAGAAGTAAGCGAGCTGTACATCAGGGATATGACAGCAGTTAGCCTGATGTGTATAACGGATATGAGAACAATTAGCATGCTGTGTGTCAGGGATATGAGAGCAGTTAGCATGTTGTGTGAAAGGGATATGAGAGCAGTTTGCATGCTGTGTATCAGGGATATGAGAGTAGTTAGCATGCGTTGTATCAAGGGATATGAGAGCTGTTAGCATGCTGTACATCAGGGAAATTCAAGCTGTTAGTATGCTGTGTTTCAGGGATATGAGAGCAGTTAGTATGCTGTGTATCACGGATATGATTGCAGTTAGTATGCTGTGCATCAGGTATATGAGAAAAGTGCCCATGCTGTGTACAAGGCATATGACAGAAGATACCATGCTGTGTAACATGGATATGATAGCAATTACTATGCTGTGTATCAGGGATATAAGAGCAGTAAGCGTGCTGTGCATCAGGGATATAAGAGCAGTTAGCCTGATGTGTATCAGGGATATGAGAACAATTAGCATGCTGTGTGTCAGGGATATGAGAGCAGTTAGCATGTTGTGTGAAAGGGATATGAGAGCAGTTTGCATGTGGTGTAACAGGGATATGAGAGAAGTGAGCTTGCTTTGTTTCAAGGGATATGAGAGCTGTTAATATGCTGTATATCAGGGAAATTCAAGCTGTTAGTATGCTGTGTTTAAGGGATATGAGAGCAGTTAGCATGCTGTGTATCGCGGATATGAGAGCAGTTAGCATGCTGGTTATCAGGGATATGAGAGCAGTTAGCATGCTGTGAATCAGGGATATGAGAGCAGTTAGTATGCTGTGTACAAGGGATATGAGAGCTGTTAGCATGCTGTGTAAAAGTGATATGAGAGCATTTAGAATGCTGTGTATCAGGGATATGATCGCAGTTAGCATGCTGTGTATCAGGGACATGAGAGCAGTTAACATGCTGTGTGTCAGGGATATGAGATTAGTTAGAATGCTTTGTATCAAGGGATATGAGAGCTGTTAGTATGCTGTATATCAGGGAAAATCAAGCTGTTATTATACTGTGTTTCAGGGATATGAGAGCAGTAAGCATGCTGTGTATCGTGGATATGAGAGGAGTTAGCATGCTGTGTATCAGGGATATAAGAGCAATTAGCATGCTGTGTATCATGGATATAAGAGCAGTTAGCATGCTGTGTATCAGTGATATGAGAGCAGTAAGCCTAATGTGTATCACGGATATGAGAACTATTAGCATGCTGTGTGTCAGGGATATGAGAGCAGTTAGCATGTTGTGTGAAAGGTTTTTGAGAGCAGTTTGCATGCTGTGTATCAGAGATATGAGAGTAGTTAGCATGCTGTGCATCAGGGATATAAGAGCAGTTAGTGTGCTGTGTATCAGGGAAATGAGAGCAGTTATTATGCTGTGTAAAAGGGATATGAGAGCAGTTAGTATGCTGTGTATCACGGATATGACTGCAGTTAGTATGCTGTGCATCAGGGATATGATAAAAGTTACCATGCTGTGTAAAAGCAATATAAGAGCAGTTTACCTGCTGTGTATCATGGATATGAGAGCAGTTAGCATGTTGTGTGAAAGGGATATGCGAGCAGTTTGCATGCTATGTATCAGAGATATGAGAGTAGATAGGATGCTTTGTATCAAGGGATATGAGAGCTGTTAGTATGCGGTATATCAGGGATTTCAAGCTGTTAGTCTTCTGTGTTTCAGGGATATGAGAGCAGTTAGCATGCTGTGTATCGCGGATATGAGATCAGTTAGAATGCTGTGTATCACGGATATGATTGCAGTTAGTATGCTGTGCATCAGGGATATGAGAAAAGTTATCATGCTGTGTAAAAGCAATATGAGAGCAGATAACCTGCTGTGTATCATGGATATGAGAGCAGTTAGCAAGCTGTGTATTGGGTATATGACTGCAATTAGCTTGCTGTGTAACAGGGATATAAGAGCAGTGAGCATACTGTGTATCAGGGATATGAGAGCATTTAGTATGCTGTGAAAAAGGCATATGAGAGCAGTTAGCATGCTGTGTATCAGGAATATGAGTGGAGTTAGCCTGCTGTGTATCTGGGATATGAGAGCAGTTAGTATGGTGTGTATTAGGGATATAAGAGCAGTTAGAATGGTGTGTATCAGGTATATGAGAGCAGTCAGCCTGCTGTGTATCAGGGATATGAGAAAAGTTAGCATGCTGTGTATCAGGGATGTAACGGCAGTAAGCGTGCTGTGCATCAGGGATATGAGAGCATTTAGTATGCTGTGAAAAAGGCATATGAGAGCAGTTAGCATGCTGTGTATCAAGGATATGAAAGCAGTTAGTATGCTGTGTATCAGGAATATGAGTGCAGTTAGCATGCTGTGCATCAGGGATATGAGAGCAATTAGCATGCTGTTTAAAAGGGATTTGAGAGCAGTTAGCAGGCTGTGTATCATGGATATGAGGGCAGTTAATATGCTGTGCATCAGGGATATAAGAGCAGTTAGCATTCTGTGTATCAGGTATATGAGAGCAGTTAGCATGCTGTTTATCTGGGATATGAGAGCAGTTACTATGCTGTGTATCAGGGATATAAGAGCAGTTAGGATGGTGTGTATCAGGGATATGAGAGGAGTTAGCCTGCTGTGTATCAGGGATATGAGAGCAGTTAGTATGCTGTGTATTAGGGATATAAGAGCAGTTAGAATGGTGTGTATCAGGTATATGAGAGCAGTCAGCATGCTGTGTATCAGGGATATGAGAAAAGTTAGCATGCTGTGTATCAGGGATGTAACGGCAGTAAGCGTGCTGTGCATCAGGGATATGAGAGCAGTTAGTATGCTGTGTAAATGGGATATGAGAGCAGTTAGCCTGATGTGTATCAGGAATATGAGAACAGTTAGCATGCTGTCTGTCAGGGATATGAGAGCATTTAGCATGTTGTGTGAAAGGGATATGAGAGCAGTTAGAATGCTGTGTATCACGTATATGATTGCAGTTAGTATGCTGTGCATCAGGTATATGAGAAAAGTGCCCATGTTGTGTAAAAGGCATATGACAGAAGATACAATGCTGTGTATCATGGATATGATTGCAATTACTATGCTGTGTATCAGGGAAATAAGCGCAGTAAGCATGCTGTGCATCAGGGATATGAGAGCAGTTAGCCTGATGTGTATCAGGGATATGAGAACAATTAGCATGCTGTGTGTCAGGGATATGAGAGCAGTTAGCATGTTGTGTGATGGGGATATGAGAGCAGTTTGCATCTGGTGTAACATGGATATGTGAGAAGTGAGCTTCCTTTGTTTGAAGGGATATGAGAGCTTTTAATATGCTGTATATCAGGGAAATTCAAGCTGTTAGTAGGCTGTGCATCAGGGACATGAGAGCAGTTAGTATGCTGTGTACAAGGGAAATGAGAGCTGTTAGCAAACTGTGTAAAATTGATATGAGAGCAGTTAGCATGCTGTGTATCAGGGATATGATCGCAGTTAGCATGCTGTGTATCAGGGACATGAGAGCATTTAACATGCAGTGTGTCAGGGATATGAGAGCCTTTAGAAAGTTGTGTGAAAGGGATATGAGAGCAGTTTGCATGCTGTGTATCAGGGATACGAGATTAGTTAGAATGCTTTGTATCAAGGGATAAGAGAGCTGTTAGTATGCTGTATATCAGGGAAATTCAAGCTGTTAGTATGCTGTATTTCAGGGATATGAGAGCAGTTAGAATGCTGTGTATCGCGGATATGAGAAATGTTAGCATGCTGTGTATCAGGGATATAAGAGCAGTGGGCATACTTTGTATCACTTATATAAGAGCAGTTAGCATGCCGTGTATCAGTGATATGAGAGCAGAAAGCCTGATGTGTACCAGGGATATGAGAACTATTAGCATGCTGTGTGTCAGGGATATGTGAGCAGTTCGCATGTTGTGTGAAAGATTTTGGAGAGCAGTTTGCATGCTGTGTATCAGGGATATGAGAGTCGTTAACATGCTTTGTATCAACGGATATGAGAGCTGTTAGTATGCTGTATATCAGGGAAATTCAAGCTGTTAATATGCTGTGTTTCAGGGATATGAGAGCAGTTAGCATGCTGTGTATCGCGGATATGAGACCAGTTAGTATGCTGTGTATCACTGATATAAGAGCAGTTAGCATGCTGTGTAACTGTGATATAAGAGCAGTTAGCATGCTGTGTAAAAGGGACATGAGACCAATTAATATACTGTGTAAAATGGATATGAGATTAGTTAGCATGCTGTGCATCAGGAATATAAGAGCAGTTAGTCTGCTGTGTATCAGGGATATGAAAGCAGTTATTATGCTGTGTAAAAGGGATATGAGATCAGTTAGCATGCTGTGTATCACGGATATGAGAGCAGTTAGCATGCTGTTTATCAAGGATATGAGAGCCGTTAGTATGCTGTGTATCACGGATATGAGTGCAGTTAGTATGCTGTGCACCGTAGACATGAGAGCAGTTAGTATGCTGTGTACAAGGGATATGAGAGCTGTTAGCAAACTGTGTAAAAGTGATATGAGAGCAGTTAGCATGTTGTGTATCAGGGATATGAGAGTAGTTAGCATGCTGTGCATCAGGGATATAAGAGCAGTTAGTGTGCTGTGTATCAGGGATATGAGAGCAGTTATTATGCTGTTTAAAAGGGATATGAGATCAGTTAGCATGCTGTGTATCACGGATATGAGAGCAGTTAGCATGCTGTGTATCTAGGATTTGAGAGCAAGTAGTATGCTGTGTTTCACGTATATGAGTGCAGTTAGTATGCAGTGCCTCAGTGATATGAGAAAAGTTACCATGCTGTGTAAAAGCAATGTGATAGCAGTTAACCTGCTGTGTATCATGGATATGAGAGCAGTTAGCATGCTGTGTATCGCGTATATGAGAGCAGTTAGCATGCTGTGTAACAGGGATATAAGAGCAGTGAGCATACTTTGTATCAGGGATATGAGAGCAGTTGGTATGCTGTGAAAAAGGGATATGAGAGCAGTTAGCATGCTGTGTAAAAGGGATATGAGTGCAGTTAGCATGCTGTGAAGAATGGATAAAAGAGCAGTTAGTATGCTGTGTATCAGGAAATGAGTGCAGTTAGCATGCTGTGCATCAGGGATATGAGAGCAATTAGCATGCTGTGTAAAAGGGATTTGAGTGCAGTTAGCATGCTGTGTATCATGGATATGAGGGCAGTTAGCATTCTGTGTATCGGGTATAGGAGAGCAGTTAGCATGCTGTTTATCTGGGATATGAGAGCAGTTATTATGCTGTGTATCAGGGATATAAGAGCAGTTAGGATGGTGTGTATCAGGGATATGAGAGGAGTTAGCCTGCTGTGTATCTGGGATAAGAGAGCAGTTAGTATGCTGTGTATTAGGGATATAAGAGAGGTTAGGATGGTGTGTATCAGGTATATGAGAGCAGTCATCATGCTGTGTATCAGGGATATGAGAGCAGTGAGCATGCTGTGTATCAGGGATATAAGTGCAATTAGCATGCTGTGTGTCAGGGATATGTGAGCCTTTAGCATGTTGTGTGAATAGGATATGAGAGCAGTTTGCATGCTGTGCATCAGGGATATGAGATTAGGTAGGATGCTTTGTATCAAGGGATTTGAGAGCTGGTAGTATGCTGTATATGAGGGAAATTCAAGCTGTTAGTATGCTGTGTTTCAGGGATATGAGAGCAGTTAGAATGCTGTGTATCGCGGATATGAGAGCAGTTAGCATGCTGTGTATCAGGGATATGAGAGCAGTGAGCATGCTGTGTATCTAGCATATGAGAGCAGTTAGAACCCTGTGTATCAGGGATAAGAGACCAGTTATTATGCTGTGTATCAGGGATATGAGAGCAGTTAGCATGCTGTGTATCAGGGATATGATCGCAGTTAGCATGCTGTGTATCAGGGACATGAGAGCAGTTAACATTCTGTGTGTCAGGGATATGAGAGCCGTTAGCATGTTGTGTGAAAGGGATATGAGAGCAGTTTGCATGCTGTGTTTCAGGGATATGAGATTAGTTATGATGCTTTGTATTAAAGGATATGAGAGCTGTTAGTATGCAGTATATCACTGAAATTCAAGCTGTTAGTATGCTGTGTTTCAGGGATATGAAAGCAGTTATAATGCTGTGTATCATGGATATAAGAGCAGTTAGCATGCTGTGTATCAGTGATATGAGAGCAGTTAGCCTGATGTGTATCAGGGATATGAGAACTATTAGCATGCTGTGTGTCAGGGATATGAGAGCAGTTAGAATATTGTCTGAAAGGTTTTTGAGAGCTGTTTGCATGTTGTGTATCAGGGATGTGAGAGTAGTTAGCATGCTGTGCATCAGGGATATAAGAGCAGTTAGTTTGCTGTGTATCAGGGATATGAGAGCAGTTATTATGCTGTTTAAAAGGGATATGAGATCAGTTAGCATGCTGTGTATCACGGATATGAGAGCAGTTAGCATGCTGTGTATCTAGGATATGAGAGCAAGTAGTATGCTGTGTTTCACGGATATGAGTGCAGTTAGTATGCAGCGCATCAGTGATATGAGAAAAGTTACCATGCTGTGTAAAAGCAATGTGAGAGCAGTTAACCTGCTGTGTATCATGGATATGAGAGCAGTTAGCATGCTGTGTATCGGGTATATGAGAGCAGTTAGCATGCTGTGTAACAGGGATATAAGAGCAGTGAGCATACTGTGTATCAGGGATATGAGAGCAGTTGGTATTCTGTGAAAAAGGGATATGAGAGCAGTTAGCATGCTGTGTAAAAGGGATATGAGTGTAGTTAGCATGCTGTGAATCAGGGATAAAAGAGCAGTTAGTGTGCTGTGTATCAGGGATATGAGAGGAGTTAGCATGCTGTGTATCAAGGATATGAAAGCAGTTAGTATGCTGTGTATCAGGAATATGAGTGCAGAAAGTATGCTGTGCATCAGGGATATGTGAGCAATTAGCATGCTGTGTAAAAGGGATTTGAGTGCAGTTAGCAGGCTGTTTATCATGGATATGAGGGCAGTTAATATTCTGTGTATCGGGTATAGGAGAGCAGTTAGCATGCTGTTTATCTGGGATATGAGAGCAGTTATTATGCTGTGTAACAGGGATATAAGAGCAGTTAGGATGATGTGTATCAGGGATATCAGAGGAGTTAGCCTGCTATGTATCTGGGATAGGAGGGCAGTTAGTATGCTGTGTATTAGGGATATAAGAGCAGTTAGGATGGTGTGTATCAGGTATATGAGAGCAGTCAGCATGCTGTGTATCAGCGATATGAGAGCAGTTAGCATGCTGTGTATCAGGGATATAAGTGCAATTAGCATGCTGTGTGTCATGGATATGTGAGCCGTTAGCATGTTGTGTGAAAGGGATATGAGAGCAGTTAGCATGCTGTGTATCAGGGATATGAGATTAGTAAGGATGCTTTGTATCAAGGGATATGAGAGCTGGTAGTATGCTGTATATCAGGGAAATTCAAGCTGTTAGTATGCGCTGTTTCAGGGATATGAGAGCAGTTAGATTGCTGTGTATCGCGGATATGAGAGCAGTTGGCATGCTTTGTATCAGGGATATAAGAGCAATTAGCATGCTGTGTATCACGGATATAAGAGCAGTTAGCATGCTATGTATCAGTGATTTGAGAGCAGTTAGCCTGATGTGTATCAGGGATATGAGAACTATTAGCATGCTGTGTGTCAGGGATATGAGAGTCATTAACATGCTTTGTATCAAAGGATATGAGAGCTGTTAGCATGCTGTGTAAAAGTGATATGAGAGCAGTTAGAATGCTGTGTATCAGGGATATGATCGCAGTTAGCATGCTGTGTATCAGGGACATGAGAGCAGTTAACATGCTGTGTGTCAGGGATATGAGAGCCGTTAGCATGTTGTGTGAAAGGGATATGAGAGCAGTTTTCATGCTGTGTATCAGGGATATGAGATTAGTTAGGATGCTTTGCATCAAGGGATATGAGAGCTGTTAGTATGCTGTATATCAGGGAAAATCAAGCTGTTATTATACTGTGTTTCAGGGATATGAGAGCAGTAAGCATGCTGTGTATCGCGGATATGAGAGCAGTTAGCATGCTGTGTATCAGGGATATAAGAGCAATTAGCATGCTGTGTATCACGGATATAAGAGCAGTTAGAATGCTGTGTATCAGTGATATGAGAGCAGTAAGCCTAATGTGTATCACGGATATGAGAACTATTAGCATGCTGTGTGTCAGGGATATGAGAGCCGTTATCATGTTGTGTGAAAGGGATATGCGAGCAGTTTGCATGCTGTGTATCCGGGATATGACATTAGTTAGGATGCTTTTTATCAAGGGATATGAGAGCTGTTAGTATGCTGTATATCAGGGAAATTCAAGCTGTGAGTATGCTGTGTTTCAGGGATATGAAGGCAGTTAGCATGCTGTGCATCGCGGATATGAGAGCAGTTAGCATGCTGTGTATCAGGGATATAAGAGCAGTGAGCATGCTGTGTATCACGGATATAAGAGCAGTTAGCATGCTGTGTATCAGTGATATGAGAGCAGAAAGCTTGATGTGTATCAGGGATATGAGAACTATTAGCATGCTGTGTGTCAGGGATATGAGAACAGTTAGCATGTTGTGTCAAAGGTTTTTGAGAGCAGTTAGCATGCTGTGTATCAGGGATATGAGAGTAGTTAGCATGCTTTGTAACAAGGGATATGACAGCTGTTAGTATGCTGTATATCAGGGAAATTCAAGCTGTTAATATGCTGTGTTTCAGGGATATGAGAGTAGTTAGCATGCTGTGTGTCGAGGATATGAGAGCAGTTAGCATGCTGTGTATCAGGGATATAAGCGCAGTTAGCATGCTGTGTATCAGAGATATAAGAGCAGTTAGCATGCTGTGTAAAAGGGATATGAGACCACTTAATATGCTGTCTAAAATGGATATGTGAGTAGTTAGCATGCAGTGCATTAGGGATATAAGAGCAGTAAGTGTGCTGTGTATCAGGGATATGAAAGCAGTTAATATGCTGTGTAAAAGGGATATGAGATCAGTTAGCATGCTGCGTATCAAGGATATGAGAGCAGTTAGTATGCTGTGTATCACGGATATGATTGCAGTTAGTATGCTGTGCATCAGGTATATGAGAGCCGTTAACCTGCTGTGTATCATGGATATGAGAGCAGTTAGCATGGTGTGTATCGGGTATATGAGAGCAGTTAGCATGCTGTGTCAAAGGGATATGAGTGCAGTTAGCATGCTGTGCATTCGGGATAAAAGAGCAGTTAGTGTGCTGTGTATCAGGGATATGAGAGGAGTTAGCATGCTGTGTATCAAGGATATGAAAGCAGTTAGTATGCTGTGTATCAGGAATATGAGTGCAGTTAACATGCTGTGCATCAGGGAGATGAGAGCATTTAGCATGCTGTTTAAAAGGGATTTGAGAGCAGTTAGCATGCTGTGTATCATGGATATGAGGGCAGACAATAGGCTGTGCATCAGGGATATGAGAGCAGTTAGCATTCTGTGTATCAGGGATATGAGAGGAGTTAGCCTGCTGTGTATCTGGGATATGAGAGCCGTTAGTATGCTGTGTATTAGGGATATAAGAGCATTGAGCATGCTGTCTATCAGGGATATAAGAGCAGTAAGCGTGCTCTGCATCAGGGATATGAGAGCAGTGAGTATGCTGTGTAAATGGGATATGAGAACAGTAAGCATGTGGTGTGTCAGGGATATGAGAGCAGTTAGCATGTTGTGTGAAAGGTATATGAGAGCAGTTTGCATGCTGTGTATCAGGGATATGAGAGTAGTTCACATGCTTTGTATCAAGGGATGTGAGAGCTGTTAGCATGCTGTACATCAGGGAAATTCAAGCTGTTAGTATGCTGTGTTTCAGGGATATGAGAGCAGTTAGTATGCTGTGTATCACGGATATGATTGCAGTTAGTATGCTGTGCATCAGGTATATGAGAAAAGTTTCCATGCTGTGTACAAGGCATATGACAGAAGATACCGTGCTGTTTAACATGGATATGATAGCAATTACTATGCTGTGTATCAGGGATATAAGAGCAGTAAGCGTGCTGTGCATCAGGGGTATGAGAGCAGTTAGCCTGATGTGTATCAGGGATATGAGAACAATTAGCATGCTGTGTTTCAGGGATATGAGAGCAGTATGCACGTTGTGCGAAAGGGATATGAGAGCAGTTTGCATGTGGTGTAAAGGGATACGAGAGAAGTGAGCTTGCTTTGTTTCAAGGGATATGAGAGGTGATAATATGCTGTATATCAGGGAAATTCAAGCTGTTAGTATGCTGTGTTTAAGGGATATGAGAGCAGTTAGCATGCTGTGTATCGCAGATATGAGAGCAGTTAGCATGCTGTGTATCAGGGAAATGTGAGCAGTTAGCATGCTGTGTATCAGGGACATGAGAGCAGTTAGTATGCTGTGTAC
Source organism: Carcharodon carcharias (assembly GCF_017639515.1). NCBI lineage: Eukaryota > Metazoa > Chordata > Chondrichthyes > Lamniformes > Lamnidae > Carcharodon > Carcharodon carcharias. The sequence continues at coordinate 86,443,998 of NC_054471.1, forward strand.
AAAGGATATGAGAGCTGTTAACATGCTGTGTAAAAGTGATATGAGAGCAGTTAGCAATTTGTGTATCAGGGATATGATCGCAGTTAGGATGCTGTGTATCAGGGACATGAGAGCAGTTAACATGCTGTGTGTCAGGGATATGAGAGCAGTTAGCATGTTGTGTGAAAGGGATATGAGAGCAGTTTGCATGCTGTGTATCAGGGATATGAGATTAGTTAGGATGCTTTGTATCAAGGGATATGAGAGCTCTTAGTATGCTGTATATCAGGGAAAATCAAGCTGTTAGTATGCTGTGTTTCAGGGATATGTGAGCAGTAAGCATGCTGTGTATCACGGATATGAGAGCCGTTAGCATGCTGTGTATCAGGGATATAAGAGCAATTAGCATGCTGTGTATCACGGATATAAGAGCAGTTGGCATGCTGTGTATCAGTGATATGAGAACAGTAAGCCTAATGTGTATCAGGGATATGAGAACTATTGGCATGCTGTGTGTCAGGGATATGAGAGCAGTTAGCATGTTGTGTGAAAGGTTTTTGAGAGCAGTTTGCATGCTGTGTATCAGGGATATAAGAGCAGTTAGTGTAGTGTATCAGGGATATAAGAGCAGTTATTATGCTGTGTAAAAGGGATATGAGATCAGTTAGCATGCTGTGTATCACGGATATGAGAGCAGTTAGCATGCTGTGTATCAAGGATATGAAAGCAGTTAGTATGCTGTGCATCAGGGATATGAGAAATGTTACCATGCTGTGTAAAAGCAACATGAGAGCAGTTTACCTGCTGTATATCATGGATATGAGAGCAGATAGCATGTTGTGTGAAAGGGATATGCGAGCAGTTTACATCCTGTGTATCAGGGATATGAGAGTAGATAGGATGCTTTGTATCAAGGGATATGAGATCTGTTAGTATGCGGTATATCAGGGATTTCAAGCTGTTAGTCTTCTGTGTTTCAGGGATATGAGAGCAGTTAGCATGCTGTGTATCGCGGATCTGAGATCAGTTAGTATGCTGTGTATCACGGATGTGATTGCAGTTAGTATGCTGTGCATCAGGGATATGAGAAAAGTTATCATGCTGTGTTAAAGCAATATGAGAGCAGATAACCTGCTGTGTATCATGGATATGAGAGCTGTTAGCAAGCTGTGTATTGGGTATATGACAGCAGTTAGCATGCTGTGTGGATATAAGAGCAGTGAGCATACGGTGTATCAGGGATTTTAGAGCAGTTGGTATGCTGTGAAAAAGGCATATGAGAGCAGTTAGCATGCTGTGTATCAAGGATATGAAAGCAGTTAGTATGCTGTGTATCAGGAATATGAGTGCAGTTAGCATGCTGTGCATCAGGGATATGAGAGCAATTAGCATGCTGTTTAAAAGGGATTTGAGAGCAGTTAGCATGCTGTGTATCATGGATATGAGGGCAGTTAATATGCTGTGCATCAGGGATATAAGAGCAGTTAGCATTCTGTGTATCAGGTATATGAGAGCAGTCAGCATGCTGTTTATCTGGGATATGAGAGCAGTTACTATGCTGTGTATCAGGGATATAAGAGCAGTTAGGATGGTGTGTATCAGGGATATGAGAGGAGTTAGCCTGCTGTGTATCTGGGATATGAGAGCAGTTCGTATGCTGTGTATTAGGGATATAAGAGCAGTTAGGATGGTGTGTATCAGGTATAAGAGAGCAGTCAGCATGCTGTGTATCAAGGATATGAGAGCAGTTAGCATGCTGTGTTTAGGGGAAAAGAGAGCAGTTAATATGCTGCGTACAAGGGATATGAGAGCTGTTAGCATGCTCTGTAAAAGTGATATGAGAGCAGTTAGCATGCTGTGTATCAGGGATATAAGGGCAGTAAGCGTGCTGTGCATCAGGGATATGAGAGCAGTTAGTATGATGTGTAAATGGGATATGAGAGCAGTTAGCCTGATGTGTATCAGGAATATGAGAACAGTTAGCATGCTGTGTGTCAGGGATATGAGAGCATTTAGCATGTTGTGTGAAAGGGATATGAGAGCAGTTTGCATGCTGTGTATCTGTGATATGAGAGTAGTTAGATTGCTTTGTCACAAGGGATATGAGTGCTGTTAGTATGCTGTATATCAGGGAAATTCAAGCTGTTATTATGCTATGTTTCAGGGATATGAGAGCAGTTAGCATGCTGTGTATCGTGGATTTGAGAGCAGTTAGCATGCTGTGCATCAGTGATATGAGAGCAGTTAGCATGCTGTGTAAAAGGGATAAGAAACCAGTTAATATGCTGTGTATCAAGGATATGAGAGTAGTTAGTATGCTGTGTATCATGGATATGAGTGCAGTTTGTATGCTGTGCATCAGGGATATTAGAAAAGTTACCATGCTGTGTAAAAGCAATATGAGAGCAGTTAGCCTGCTGTGTATCATGGATATGAGAGCAGTTAGCATGCTGTGAATCAGGGATATAAGAGCAGTAAGCGTGCTGTGCATCAGGGATATGAGAGCATTAAGCATGCTGTGTTTCACGGATATGATTGCAGTTACTATGGTGTGCATCAGGGATATGAGAGTAGTTGGCATGCTGTGTAAAAGGGATTTGAGAGCAGTTATCATGCTGTGTATCATGGATATGAGGGCAGTTAATATGCTGTGCATCAGGGATATGAGAGCAGTTTGCATTCTTTGTATCGAGTATATGAGAGCAGTTAAAATGCTGTGTATCGGAAAAATGAGAGCAGTTGGCATGCTGTGCATCAGGGATATGAGAGCAGTTACTATGCTGTGCAACAGGGAAATAAGAGCACTTAGGATGGTGTGTATCAGGGATATGAGAGAGTTAGCATGCTGTGTATCTGGGATATGAGAGCAGTTAGCATGCTGTGTATCAGGGATATGAGAGAAGTTAGTATGCTGTGTACAAGGGATAAGAGAGCTGTTAGCATGCAGTGTAAAAGTGATATGAGAGCAGTCAGCATGCTGTGTATCAGGGATATAGGAGCAGTAAGCGTGCTGTACATCAGGGATATGAGAGCAGTTAGCCTGATGTGTATCAGGGATATGAGAACAATTAGCAAACTGTGTGTCAGGGATATGAGAGCAGTTTGCATGCTGTGTATCAAGGATATGAGAGTAGGTAGCATGCTTTGTATCAAGGTATATGAGTGCTGTTAGCATGCTGTACGTCAGGGAAATTCAAGCTGTTAGTATGCTGTGTTTCAGGGATATGAGAGCAGTTAGTATGCTGTGTATCACGGATATGATTGCAGTTAGTATGCTGTGCATCAGGTATATGAGAAAAGTGCCCATGCTGTGTACAAGGCATATGACAGAAGATACCATGCTGTGTAAGATGGATATGATAGCAATTACTTCACTGTGTATCAGGGATATAAGAGCAGTAAGCATGCTGTGCATCAGGGATATAAGAGCAGTTAGCCTGATGTGTATCAGGGATATGAGAACAATTACAATGCTGTGTGTCAGGGATATGAGAGCAGTTAGCATGTTGTGTGAAAGGGATATGAGAGCAGTTTGCATGTGGTGTAACAGGGATATGAGAGAAGTGAGCTTGCTTTGTTTCAAGGGATATGAGAGCTGTTAATATGCTGTATATCAGGGAAATTCAAGCTGTTAGTATGCTGTGTTTAAGGGATATGAGAGCAGTTAGCATGCTGTGTACAAGGGATATGAGAGCTGTTAGCATGCTGTGTAAAAGTGATATGAGAGCAGTTTGAATGCTGTGTATCAGGGATATGATCGCAGTTAGCATGCTGTGTATCAGAGACATGAGAGCAGTTAACATGCTGTGTGTCAGGGATATGAGAGCCATTAGCATGTTGTGTGAAGGGGATATGAGAGCAGTTTTCATGCTGTGTATCAGGGATATGAGATTAGTTAGGATGCTTTGTGTCAAGGGATATGAGAGCTGTTAATATGCTGTATATCAGGGAAAATCAAGCTGTTATGATGCTGTGTTTCAGGGATATGAAAGCAGTAAGCATGCTGTGTATCGCGGATATGAGAGCAGTTAGCATGCTGTGTATCAGGGATATAAGAGCAAATAGCATGCTGTGTATCACGGATATAAGAGCAGTTAGCATGCTGTGTATCAGTGATATGAGAGCAGTTAGCCTAATGTGTATCACGGATATGAGAACTATTATCATGCTGTGTGTCAGGGATATGAGAGCAGTTAGCATGTTGTGTGAAAGGTTTTTGAGAGCAGTTTGCATGCTGTGTATCAGAGATATAAGAGTAGTTAGCATGCTGTGCATCAGGGATATAAGAGCAGTTAGTGTGCTGTGTATCAGGGATATGAGAGCGGTTATTATGCTGTGTAAAAGGGATATGAGAGCAGTTAGTATGCTGTGCATCAGGGATATGATAAAAGTTACCATGCTGTGTAAAAGCAATATGAGAGCAGTTTACCTGCTGTGTATCATGGATATGAGAGCAGTTAGCATGTTGTGTGAAAGGGATATGTTAGCAGTTTGCATGCTATGTATCAGGGATATGAGAGTAGATAGGATGCTTTGTATCAAGGGATATGAGAGCTGTTAGTATGCGGTATATCAGGGATTTCAAGCTGTTAGTCTTCTGTGTTTCAGGGATATGAGAGCAGTTAGCATGCTGTGTATCGCGGGTATGAGATCAGTTAGAATGCTGTGTATCACGGATATGATTGCAGTTAGTATGCTGTGCATCAGGGATATGAGAAAAGTTATCATGCTGTGTAAAAGCAATATGAGAGCAGATAACCTGCTGTGTATCATGGATATGAGAGCAGTTAGCAAGCTGTGTATTGGGTATATGACTGCAGTTAGCTTGCTGTGTAACAGGGATATAAGAGCAGTGAGCATACTGTGTATCAGGGATATGAGAGCATTTAGTATGCTGTGAAAAAGGCATATGAGAGCAGTTAGCATGCTGTGTATCAAGGATATGAAAGCAGTTAGTATGCTGTGTATCAGGAATATGAGTGCAGTTAGCATGCTGTGCATCAGGGATATGAGAGCAATTAGCATGCTGTTTAAAAGGGATTTGAGAGCAGTTAGCATGCTGTGTATCATGGATATGAGGGCAGTTAATATGCTGTGCATCAGGGATATGAGAGCAGTTAGCATTCTGTGTATCAGGTATATGAGAGCAGTTAGCATGCTGTTTATCTGGGATATGAGAGCAGTTACTATGTTGTGTATCAGGGATATAAGAGCAGTTAGGATGGTGTGTATCAGGTATATGAGAGCAGTCAGCATGCTGTGTATCAAGGATATGAGAGCAGTTAGCATGCTGTGTTTAGGGGAAAAGAGAGCAGTTAATATGCTGCGTACAAGGGATGTGAGAGCTGTTAGCATGCTGTGTAAAAGTGATATGAGAGCAGTTAGCATGCTGTGTATCAGGGATATAAGGGCAGTAAGCCTGCTGTGCATCAGGGATATGAGAGCAGTTAGTATGATGTGTAAATGGGATATGAGAGCAGTTAGCCTGATGTGTATCAGGAATATGAGAACAGTTAGCATGCTGTGCGTCAGGGATATGAGAGCATTTAGCATGTTGTGTGAAAGGGATATTAGAGCAGTTTGCATGCTGTGTATCTGTGATATGAGAGTAGTTAGCATGCTTTGTCACAAGGGATATGAGTGCTGTTAGTATGCTGTATATCAGGGAAATTCAAGCTGTTATTATGCTATGTTTCAGCGATATGAGAGCAGTTAGCATGCTGTGTATCGCGGATTTGAGAGCAGTTAGCATGCTGTGTATCAGGGATATAAGAGCAGTTAGCATGCTGTGTATCAGTGATATGAGAGCAGTTAGCATGCTGTGTAAAAGGGATAAGAAACCAGTTAATATGCTGTGTATCAAGGATATGAGAGTAGTTAGTATGCTGTGTATCATGGATATGAGTGCAGTTAGTATGCTGTGCATCAGGGATATTATAAAAGTTACCATGCTGTGTAAAAGCAATATGAGAGCAGTTAACCTGCTGTGTATCATGGATATGAGAGCTGTTAGCATGCTGTGAATCAGGGATATAAGAGCAGTAAGCGTGCTGTGCATCAGGGATATGAGAGCATTTAGCATGCTGTGTTTCACGGATATGATTGCAGTTACTATGGTGTGCATCAGGGATATGAGAAGAGTTAGCATGCTGTGTAAAAGGGATTTGAGAGCAGTTATCATGCTGTGTATCATGGATATGAGGGCAGTTAATATGCTGTGCATCAGGGATATGAGAGCAGTTTGCATTCTTTGTATCGAGTATATGATAGCAGTTAAAATGCTGTGTATCGGGAAAATGAGAGCAGTTGGCATGCTGTGCATCAGGTATATGAGAGCAGTTACTATGCTGTGTAACAGGGAAATAAGAGCACTTAGGATGGTGTGTATCAGGGATATGAGAGAGTTAGCATGCTGTGTATCTGGGATATGAGAGCAGTTAGCATGTTGTGTATCAGGGATATGAGAGAAGTTAGTATGCTGTGTACAAGGGATAAGAGAGCTGTTAGCATGCTGTGTAAAAGTGATATGAGAGCAGTTAGCATGCTGTGTATCAGGGATATAAGAGAAGTAAGCGAGCTGTACATCAGGGATATGACAGCAGTTAGCCTGATGTGTATAACGGATATGAGAACAATTAGCATGCTGTGTGTCAGGGATATGAGAGCAGTTAGCATGTTGTGTGAAAGGGATATGAGAGCAGTTTGCATGCTGTGTATCAGGGATATGAGAGTAGTTAGCATGCGTTGTATCAAGGGATATGAGAGCTGTTAGCATGCTGTACATCAGGGAAATTCAAGCTGTTAGTATGCTGTGTTTCAGGGATATGAGAGCAGTTAGTATGCTGTGTATCACGGATATGATTGCAGTTAGTATGCTGTGCATCAGGTATATGAGAAAAGTGCCCATGCTGTGTACAAGGCATATGACAGAAGATACCATGCTGTGTAACATGGATATGATAGCAATTACTATGCTGTGTATCAGGGATATAAGAGCAGTAAGCGTGCTGTGCATCAGGGATATAAGAGCAGTTAGCCTGATGTGTATCAGGGATATGAGAACAATTAGCATGCTGTGTGTCAGGGATATGAGAGCAGTTAGCATGTTGTGTGAAAGGGATATGAGAGCAGTTTGCATGTGGTGTAACAGGGATATGAGAGAAGTGAGCTTGCTTTGTTTCAAGGGATATGAGAGCTGTTAATATGCTGTATATCAGGGAAATTCAAGCTGTTAGTATGCTGTGTTTAAGGGATATGAGAGCAGTTAGCATGCTGTGTATCGCGGATATGAGAGCAGTTAGCATGCTGGTTATCAGGGATATGAGAGCAGTTAGCATGCTGTGAATCAGGGATATGAGAGCAGTTAGTATGCTGTGTACAAGGGATATGAGAGCTGTTAGCATGCTGTGTAAAAGTGATATGAGAGCATTTAGAATGCTGTGTATCAGGGATATGATCGCAGTTAGCATGCTGTGTATCAGGGACATGAGAGCAGTTAACATGCTGTGTGTCAGGGATATGAGATTAGTTAGAATGCTTTGTATCATGGGATATGAGAGCTGTTAGTATGCTGTATATCAGGGAAAATCAAGCTGTTATTATACTGTGTTTCAGGGATATGAGAGCAGTAAGCATGCTGTGTATCGTGGATATGAGAGGAGTTAGCATGCTGTGTATCAGGGATATAAGAGCAATTAGCATGCTGTGTATCACGGATATAAGAGCAGTTAGCATGCTGTGTATCAGTGATATGAGAGCAGTAAGCCTAATGTGTATCACGGATATGAGAACTATTAGCATGCTGTGTGTCAGGGATATGAGAGCAGTTAGCATGTTGTGTGAAAGGTTTTTGAGAGCAGTTTGCATGCTGTGTATCAGAGATATGAGAGTAGTTAGCATGCTGTGCATCAGGGATATAAGAGCAGTTAGTGTGCTGTGTATCAGGGATATGAGAGCAGTTATTATGCTGTGTAAAAGGGATATGAGAGCAGTTAGTATGCTGTGTATCACGGATATGACTGCAGTTAGTATGCTGTGCATCAGGGATATGATAAAAGTTACCATGCTGTGTAAAAGCAATATAAGAGCAGTTTACCTGCTGTGTATCATGGATATGAGAGCAGTTAGCATGTTGTGTGAAAGGGATATGCGAGCAGTTTGCATGCTATGTATCAGGGATATGAGAGTAGATAGGATGCTTTGTATCAAGGGATATGAGAGCTGTTAGTACGCGGTATATCAGGGATTTCAAGCTGTTAGTCTTCTGTGTTTCAGGGATATGAGAGCAGTTAGCATGCTGTGTATCGCAGATATGAGATCAGTTAGAATGCTGTGTATCACGGATATGATTGCAGTTAGTATGCTGTGCATCAGGGATATGAGAAAAGTTATCATGCTGTGTAAAAGCAATATGAGAGCAGATAACCTGCTGTGTATCATGGATATGAGAGCAGTTAGCAAGCTGTGTATTGGGTATATGACTGCAATTAGCTTGCTGTGTAACAGGGATATAAGAGCAGTGAGCATACTGTGTATCAGGGATATGAGAGCATTTAGTATGCTGTGAAAAAGGCATATGAGAGCAGTTAGCATGCTGTGTATCAGGAATATGAGTGGAGTTAGCCTGCTGTGTATCTGGGATATGAGAGCAGTTAGTATGGTGTGTATTAGGGATATAAGAGCAGTTAGAATGGTGTGTATCAGGTATTTGAGAGAAGTCAGCCTGCTGTGTATCAGGGATATGAGAAAAGTTAGCATGCTGTGTATCAGGGATGTAACGGCAGTAAGCGTGCTGTGCATCAGGGATATGAGAGCATTTAGTATGCTGTGAAAAAGGCATATGAGAGCAGTTAGCATGCTGTGTATCAAGGATATGAAAGCAGTTAGTATGCTGTGTATCAGGAATATGAGTGCAGTTAGCATGCTCTGCATCAGGGATATGAGAGCAGTTACTATGCTGTGTAACAGGGAAATAAGAGCACTTAGGATGGTGTGTATCAGGGATATGAGAGAGTTAGCATGCTGTGTATCTGGGATATGAGAGCAGTTAGCATGTTGTGTATCAGGGATATGAGAGAAGTTAGTATGCTGTGTACAAGGGATAAGAGAGCTGTTAGCATGCTGTGTAAAAGTGATATGAGAGCAGTTAGCATGCTGTGTATCAGGGATATAAGAGAAGTAAGCGAGCTGTACATCAGGGATATGACAGCAGTTAGCCTGATGTGTATAACGGATATGAGAACAATTAGCATGCTGTGTGTCAGGGATATGAGAGCAGTTAGCATGTTGTGTGAAAGGGATATGAGAGCAGTTTGCATGCTGTGTATCAGGGATATGAGAGTAGTTAGCATGCGTTGTATCAAGGGATATGAGAGCTGTTAGCATGCTGTACATCAGGGAAATTCAAGCTGTTAGTATGCTGTGTTTCAGGGATATGAGAGCAGTTAGTATGCTGTGTATCACGGATATGATTGCAGTTAGTATGCTGTGCATCAGGTATATGAGAAAAGTGCCCATGCTGTGTACAAGGCATATGACAGAAGATACCATGCTGTGTAACATGGATATGATAGCAATTACTATGCTGTGTATCAGGGATATAAGAGCAGTAAGCGTGCTGTGCATCAGGGATATAAGAGCAGTTAGCCTGATGTGTATCAGGGATATGAGAACAATTAGCATGCTGTGTGTCAGGGATATGAGAGCAGTTAGCATGTTGTGTGAAAGGGATATGAGAGCAGTTTGCATGTGGTGTAACAGGGATATGAGAGAAGTGAGCTTGCTTTGTTTCAAGGGATATGAGAGCTGTTAATATGCTGTATATCAGGGAAATTCAAGCTGTTAGTATGCTGTGTTTAAGGGATATGAGAGCAGTTAGCATGCTGTGTATCGCGGATATGAGAGCAGTTAGCATGCTGGTTATCAGGGATATGAGAGCAGTTAGCATGCTGTGAATCAGGGATATGAGAGCAGTTAGTATGCTGTGTACAAGGGATATGAGAGCTGTTAGCATGCTGTGTAAAAGTGATATGAGAGCATTTAGAATGCTGTGTATCAGGGATATGATCGCAGTTAGCATGCTGTGTATCAGGGGCATGAGAGCAGTTAACATGCTGTGTGTCAGGGATATGAGATTAGTTAGAATGCTTTGTATCATGGGATATGAGAGCTGTTAGTATGCTGTATATCAGGGAAAATCAAGCTGTTATTATACTGTGTTTCAGGGATATGAGAGCAGTAAGCATGCTGTGTATCGTGGATATGAGAGGAGTTAGCATGCTGTGTATCAGGGATATAAGAGCAATTAGCATGCTGTGTATCACGGATATAAGAGCAGTTAGCATGCTGTGTATCAGTGATATGAGAGCAGTAAGCCTAATGTGTATCACGGATATGAGAACTATTAGCATGCTGTGTGTCAGGGATATGAGAGCAGTTAGCATGTTGTGTGAAATGTTTTTGAGAGCAGTTTGCATGCTGTGTATCAGAGATATGAGAGTAGTTAGCATGCTGTGCATCAGGGATATAAGAGCAGTTAGTGTGCTGTGTATCAGGGATATGAGAGCAGTTATTATGCTGTGTAAAAGGGATATGAGAGCAGTTAGTATGCTGTGTATCACGGATATGACTGCAGTTAGTATGCTGTGCATCAGGGATATGATAAAAGTTACCATGCTGTGTAAAAGCAATATAAGAGCAGTTTACCTGCTGTGTATCATGGATATGAGAGCAGTTAGCATGTTGTGTGAAAGGGATATGCGAGCAGTTTGCATGCTATGTATCAGGGATATGAGAGTAGATAGGATGCTTTGTATCAAGGGATATGAGAGCTGTTAGTACGCGGTATATCAGGGATTTCAAGCTGTTAGTCTTCTGTGTTTCAGGGATATGAGAGCAGTTAGCATGCTGTGTATCGCAGATATGAGATCAGTTAGAATGCTGTGTATCACGGATATGATTGCAGTTAGTATGCTGTGCATCAGGGATATGAGAAAAGTTATCATGCTGTGTAAAAGCAATATGAGAGCAGATAACCTGCTGTGTATCATGGATATGAGAGCAGTTAGCAAGCTGTGTATTGGGTATATGACTGCAATTAGCTTGCTGTGTAACAGGGATATAAGAGCAGTGAGCATACTGTGTATCAGGGATATGAGAGCATTTAGTATGCTGTGAAAAAGGCATATGAGAGCAGTTAGCATGCTGTGTATCAGGAATATGAGTGGAGTTAGCCTGCTGTGTATCTGGGATATGAGAGCAGTTAGTATGGTGTGTATTAGGGATATAAGAGCAGTTAGAATGGTGTGTATCAGGTATTTGAGAGAAGTCAGCCTGCTGTGTATCAGGGATATGAGAAAAGTTAGCATGCTGTGTATCAGGGATGTAACGGCAGTAAGCGTGCTGTGCATCAGGGATATGAGAGCATTTAGTATGCTGTGAAAAAGGCATATGAGAGCAGTTAGCATGCTGTGTATCAAGGATATGAAAGCAGTTAGTATGCTGTGTATCAGGAATATGAGTGCAGTTAGCATGCTCTGCATCAGGGATATGAGAGCAATTAGCATGCTGTGTAAAAGGGATTTGAGAGCAGTTAGCATGCTGTGTATCATGGATATAAGAGCAGTTAGCATGCTGTGTATCAGTGATATGAGAGCAGTTAGCATGCTGTGTATCAGGGATATAAGAGCAGTTAGCATGCTGTGTATCAGGGATATAAGAGCAGTTAGCATGCTGTGTATCAGTGATATGAGAGCAGTTAGCCTAATGTATATCTCGGATATGAGAACTATTAGCATGCTGTGTGTCAGGGATATGAGAGCAGTTAGCATGTTGTGTGAAAGGTTTTTGAGAGCTGTTTGCATGCTGTGTATCAGAGATATGAGAGTAGTTAGCATGCTGTGCATCAGGGATATAAGAGCAGTTAGTGTGCTGTGTAAAAGGGATATGAGAGCAGTTAGTATGCTGTGTATCACGGATATGACTGCAGTTAGTATGCTGTGCATCAGGGATATGATAAAAGTTACCATGCTGTGTAAAAGCAATATGAGAGCAGTTTACCTGCTGTGTATCATGGATATGAGAGCAGTTAGCATGCTGTTTATCTGGGATATGAGAGCAGTTACTATGTTGGGTATCAGGGATATAAGAGCAGTTAGGATGGTGTGTATCAGGGATATGAGAGGAGTTAGCCTGCTGTGTATCAGAGATATGAGAGCAGTTAGTATGGTGTGTATTAGGGATATAAGAGCAGTTAGAATGGTGTGTATCAGGTATTTGAGAGCAGTCAGCATGCTGTGTATCAGGGATATGAGAAAAGTTAGCATGCTGTGTATCAGGGATGTAACGGCAGTAAGCGTGCTGTGCATCAGGGATATGAGAGCATTTAGTATGCTGTGAAAAAGGCATATGAGAGCAGTTAGCATGCTGTGCATCAAGGATATGAAAGCAGTTAGTATGCTGTGTATCAGGAAAATGAGTGGAGTTAGCATGCTGTGCATCAGGGATTTGAGAGCAATTAGCATGCTGTTTAAAAGGGATTTGAGAGCAGTTAGCATGCTGTGTATGATGGATATGAGGGCAGTTAATATGCTGTGCATCAGGGATATGAGACCAGTTAGCATTCTGTGTATCAGGTATATGAGAGCAGTTAGCCTGCTGTTTATCTGGGATATGAGAGCAGTTAATATGCTGTGTATCAGGGATATAAGAGCAGTTAGGATGGTGTGTATCAGGGATATGAGAGGAGGTAGCCTGCTGTGTATCAGGGATATGAGAGCAGTTAGTATGCTGTGTATTAGGGATATAAGAGCAGTTAGAATGGTGTGTATCAGGTATATGAGAGCAGTCAGCATGCTGTGTATCAGGGATATGAGAAAAGTTAGCATGCTGTGTATCAGGGATGTAACGGCAGTAAGCGTGCTGTGCGTCAGGGATATGAGAGCAGTTAGTATGCTGTGTAAATGGCATATGAGAGCAGTTAGAATGGTGTGTATCAGGAATATGAGAACAGTTAGCATGCTGTCTGTCAGGGATATGAGAGCATTTAGCATGTTGTGTGAAAGGGATATGAGAGCAGTTAGAATGCTGTGTATCACGTATATGATTGCAGTTAGTATGCTGTGCATCAGGTATATGAGAAAAGTGCCCATGTTGTGTAAAAGGCATATGACAGAAGATACCATGCTGTGTATCATGGATATGATTGCAATTACTATGCTGTGTATCAGGGAAATAAGAGCAGTAAGCATGCTGTGTGTCAGGGATATGAGAGCAGTTAGCATGTTGTGTGATGGGGATATGAGAGCAGTTTGCATCTGGTGTAACATGGATATGTGAGAAGTGAGCTTCCTTTGTTTGAAGGGATATGAGAGCTTTTAATATGCTGTATATCAGGGAAATTCAAGCTGTTAGTATGCTGTGCATCAGGGACATGAGAGCAGTTAGTATGCTGTGTACAAGGGAAATGAGAGCTGTTAGCAAACTGTGTAAAATTGATATGAGAGCAGTTAGCATGCTGTGTATCAGGGATATGATCGCAGTTAGCATGCTGTGTATCAGGGACATGAGAGCATTTAACATGCAGTGTGTCAGGGATATGAGAGCCTTTAGAAAGTTGTGTGAAAGGGATATGAGAGCAGTTTGCATGCTGTGTATCAGGGATACGAGATTAGTTAGAATGCTTTGTATCAAGGGATATGAGAGCTGTTAGTATGCTGTATATCAGGGAAATTCAAGCTGTTAGTATGCTGTATTTCAGGGATATGAGAGCAGTTAGAATGCTGTGTATCGCGGATATGAGAAATGTTAGCATGCTGTTTATCAGGGATATAAGAGAAGTGGGCATGCTTTGTATCACTTATATAAGAGCAGTTAGCATGCCGTGTATCAGTGATATGAGAGCAGAAAGCCTGATGTGTACCAGGGATATGAGAACTATTAGCATGCAGTGTGTCAGGGATATGAGAGCAGTTCGCATGTTGTGTGAAAGATTTTTGAAAGCAGTTTGCATGCTGTGTACAGGCATATGAGATTCGTTAACATGCTTTGTATCAAGGGATATGAGAGCTGTTAGTATGCTGTATATCAGGGAAATTCAAGCTGTTAATATTCTGTGTTTCAGGGATATGAGAGCAGTTAGCATGCTGTGTAACTGTGATATAAGAGCAGTTAGCATGCTGTGTAAAAGGGACATGAGACCAATTAATATACTGTGTAAAATGGATATGAGATTAGTTAGCATGCTGTGCATCAGGAATATAAGAGCAGTTAGTCTGCTGTGTATCAGGGATATGAAAGCAGTTATTATGCTGTGTAAAAGGGATATGAGATCAGTTAGCATGCTGTGTATCACGGATATGAGAGCAGTTAGCATGCTGTTTATCAAGGATATGAGAGCCGTTAGTATGCTGTGTATCACGGATATGAGTGCAGTTAGTATGCTGTGCTCCGTAGACATGAGAGCAGTTAGTATGCTGTGTACAAGGGATATTAGAGCTGTTAGCAAACTGTGTAAAAGTGATATGAGAGCAGTTAGCATGCTGTGTATCAGTGATATGATCGCAGTTAGCATGCTGTGTATCAGGGACATGAGAGCAGTTAACATGCTGTGTGTCAGGGATATGAGAGCCGTTAGCATGTTGTGTGAAAGGGATATGAGAGCAGTTTGCATGCTGTGTTTCAGGTATATGAGATTAGTTTTGATGCTTTGTATTAAAGGATATGAGAGCTGTTAGTATGCTGTATATCACTGAAATTCAAGCTGTTAGTATGCTGTGTTTCAGGGATATGAGAGCAGTTATAATGCTGTGTATCACGGATATAAGAGCAGATAGCATGCTGTGTATCAGTGATATGAGAGCAGTTAGCCTGATGTGTATCAGGGATATGAGAACTATTAGCATGCTGTGTGTCAGGGATATGAGAGCAGTTAGAATGTTGCCTGAAAGGTTTTTGAGAGCACTTTGCATGTTGTGTATCAGGGATATGAGAGTAGTTAGCATGCTGTGCATCAGGGATATAAGAGCAGTTAGTGTGCTGTGTAAAAGGGATATGAGATCAGTTAGCATGCTGTGTATCACGGATATGAGAGCAGTTAGCATGCTGTGTATCTAGGATTTGAGAAAAAGGAGTATGCTGTGTTTCACGGATATGAGTGCAGTTAGTATGCAGCGCATCAGTGATATGAGAAAAGTTACCATGCTGTGTAAAAGCAATGTGATAGCAGTTAACCTGCTGTGTATCATGGATATGACAGCAGTTAGCATGCTGTTTATCGGGTAAATGAGAGCAGTTAGCATGCTGTGTAACAGGGATATAAGAGCAGTGAGCATACTTTGTATCAGGGATATGAGAGCAGTTGGTATGCTGTGAAAAAGGGATATGAGAGCAGTTAGCATGCTGTGTAAAAGGGATATGAGTGCAGTTAGCATGCTGTGAAGAATGGATAAAAGAGCAGTTAGTGTGCTGTGTATCAGGGATATGAGAGAAGTTAGCATGCTGTGTATCAAGGATATGAAAGCAGTTAGTATGCTGTGTATCAGGAAATGAGTGCAGTTAGCATGCTGTGCATCAGGGATATGAGAGCAATTAGCATGCTGTGTAAAAGGGATTTGAGTGCAGTTAGCATGCTGTGTATCATGGATATGAGGGCAGTTAATATGTTGTGCATCAGGGATATGAGAGCAGTTAGCATTCTGTGTATCGGGTATAGGAGAGCAGTTAGCATGCTGTTTATCTGGGATATGAGAGCAGTTATTATGCTGTGTATCAGGGATATAAGAGCAGTTAGGATGGTGTGTATCAGGGATATGAGAGGAGTTAGCCTGCTGTGTATCTGGGATAAGAGAGCAGTTAGTATGCTGTGTATTAGGGATATAAGAGAAGTTAGGATGGTGTGTATCAGGTATATGAGAGCAGTCATCATGCTGTGTATCAGGAATATGAGAGCAGTGAGCATGCTGTGTATCAGGGATATAAGTGCAATTAGCATGCTGTGTGTCAGGGATATGTGAGCCGTTAGCATGTTGTGTGAATAGGATATGAGAGCAGTTTGCATGCTGTGCATCAGGGATATGAGATTAGGTAGGATGCTTTGTATCAAGGGATATGAGAGCTGGTAGTATGCTGTATATCAGGGAAATTCAAGCTGTTAGTATGCTGTGTTTCAGGGATATGAGAGCAGTTAGAATGCTGTGTATCGCGGATATGAGAGCAGTTAGCATACTGTGTATCAGGGATATGAGAGCAGTGAGCATGCTGTGTATCTAGCAAATGAGAGCAGTTAGAACCCTGTGTATCAGGGATAAGAGACCAGTTATTATGCTGTGTATCAGGGATATGAGAGCAGTTAGCATGCTGTGTATCAGGGATATGATCGCTGTTAGCATGCTGTGTATCAGGGACATGAGAGCAGTTAACATGCTGTGTGTCAGGGATATGAGAGCCGTTAGCATGTTGTGTGAAAGGGATATGAGAGCAGTTTGCATGCTGTGTTTCAGGGATATGAGATTAGTTATGATGCTTTGTATTAAAGTATATGAGAGCTGTTAGTATGCTGTATATCACTGAAATTCAACTGTTAGTATGCTGTGTTTCAGGGATATGAAAGCAGTTATGATGCTGTGTATCATGGATATAAGAGCAGTTAGCATGCTGTGTATTAGTGATATGAGAGCAGTTAGCATGCTGTGTATCAGGGATATAAGAGCAATTAGCATGCTGTGTATCACGGATATAAGAGCAGTTAGCATGCTGTGTATATCAGTGATATGAGAGCAGTTAGCCTAATGTATATCTCGGATATGAGAACTATTAGCATGCTGTGTGTCAGGGATATGAGAGCAGTTAGCATGTTGTGTGAAAGGTTTTTGAGAGCTGTTTGCATGCTGTGTATCAGAGATATGAGAGTAGTTAGCATGCTGTGCATCAGGGATATAAGAGCAGTTAGTGTGCTGTGTAAAAGGGATATGAGAGCAGTTAGTATGCTGTGTATCACGGATATGACTGCAGTTAGTATGCTGTGCATCAGGGATATGATAAAAGTTACCATGCTGTGTAAAAGCAATATGAGAGCAGTTTACCTGCTGTGTATCATGGATATGAGAGCAGTTAGCATGTTGTGTGAAAGGGATATGCGAGCAGTTTGCATGCTATGTATCAGGGATATGAGAGTAGATAGGATGCTTTGTATCAAGGGATATGAGAGCTGTTAGTATGCAGTATATCAGGGATTTCAAGCTGTTAGTCTTCTGTGTTTCAGGGATATGAGATCAGTTAGCATGCTGTGTATCGCGGATAAGAGATCAGTTAGAATGCTGTGTATCACGGACATGATTGCAGTTAGTATGCTGTGCATCAGGGATATGAGAAAAGTTATCATGCTGTGTAAAAGCAATATGAGAGCAGATAACCTGCTGTGTATCAAGGATATGAGAGCAGTTAGCAAGCTGTGTATTGGGTATATGACTGCAGTTAGCTTGCTGTGTAACAGGGATATAAGAGCAGTGAGCATACTGTGTATCAGGGATATGAGAGCATTTAGTATGCTGTGAAAAAGGCATATGAGAGCAGTTAGCATGCTGTGTATCAAGGATATGAAAGCAGTTAGTATGCTGTGTATCAGGAATATGAGAGCAGTTAGCATGCTGTGCATCAGGGATATGAGAGCAATTAGCATGCTGTTTAAAAGGGATTTGAGAGCAGTTAGCATGCTGTGTATCATGGATATGAGGGCAGTTAATATACTGTGCATCAGGGATATGAGAGCAGTTAGCATTCTGTGTATCAGGTATATGAGAGCAGTTAGCATGCTGTTTATCTGGGATATGAGAGCAGTTACTATGTTGTGTATCAGGGATATAAGAGCAGTTAGGATGGTGTGTATCAGGGATATGAGAGGAGTTAGCCTGCTGTGTATCTGGGATATGAGAGCAGTTAGTATGGTGTGTATTAGGGAAATAAGAGCAGTTAGAATGGTGTGAATCAGGTATTTGAGAGCAGTCAGCATGCTGTGTATCAGGGATATGAGAAAAGTTAGCATGCTGTGTATCAGGGATGTAATGGCAGTAAGCGTGCTGTGCATCAGGGATATGAGAGCATTTAGTATGCTGTGAAAAAGGCATATGAGAGCAGTTAGCATGCTGTGTATCAAGGATATGAAAGCAGTTAGTATGCTGTGTATCAGGAATATGAGTGCAGTTAGCATGCTGTGCATCAGGGATATGAGAGCAATTAGCATGCTGTTTAAAAGGGATTTGAGAGCAGTTAGCATGCTGTGTATCAGGGACATGAGAGCAGTTAACATGCTGTGTGTCAGGGATATGAGAGCCGTTACTATGTTGGGTATCAGGGATATAAGAGCAGTTAAGATGGTGTGTATCAGGGATATGAGAGCAGTTAGCATACTGTGTATCAGGGATATGAGAGCAGTGAGCATGCTGTGTATCTAGCATATGAGAGCAGTTAGAACCCTGTGTATCAGGGATAAGAGACCAGTTATTATGCTGTGTATCAGGGATATGAGAGCAGTTAGCATGCTGTGTATCAGGGATATGATCGCTGTTAGCATGCTGTGTATCAGGGACATGAGAGCAGTTAACATGCTGTGTGTCAGGGATATGAGAGCCGTTAGCATGTTGTGTGAAAGGGATATGAGAGCAGTTTGCATGCTGTGTTTCAGGGATATGAGATTAGTTATGATGCTTTGTATTAAAGTATATGAGAGCTGTTAGTATGCTGTATATCACTGAAATTCAACTGTTAGTATGCTGAGTTTCAGGGATATGAAAGCAGTTATGATGCTGTGTATCATGGATATAAGAGCAGTTAGCATGCTGTGTATCAGTGATATGAGAGCAGTTAGCATGCTGTGTATCAGGGATATAAGAGCAATTAGCATGCTGTGTATCACGGATATAAGAGCAGTTAGCATGCTGTGTATCAGTGATATGAGAGCAGTTAGCCTAATGTATATCTCGGATATGAGAACTATTAGCATGCTGTGTGTCAGGGATATGAGAGCAGTTAGCATGTTGTGTGAAAGGTTTTTGAGAGCTGTTTGCATGCTGTGTATCAGAGATATGAGAGTAGTTAGCATGCTGTGCATCAGGGATATAAGAGCAGTTAGTGTGCTGTGTAAAAGGGATATGAGAGCAGTTAGTATGCTGTGTATCACGGATATGACTGCAGTTAGTATGCTGTGCATCAGGGATATGATAAAAGTTACCATGCTGTGTAAAAGCAATATGAGAGCAGTTTACCTGCTGTGTATCATGGATATGAGAGCAGTTAGCATGTTGTGTGAAAGGGATATGCGAGCAGTTTGCATGCTATGTATCAGGGATATGAGAGTAGATAGGATGCTTTGTATCAAGGGATATGAGAGCTGTTAGTATGCAGTATATCAGGGATTTCAAGCTGTTAGTCTTCTGTGTTTCAGGGATATGAGATCAGTTAGCATGCTGTGTATCGCGGATATGAGATCAGTTAGAATGCTGTGTATCACGGATATGATTGCAGTTAGTATGCTGTGCATCAGGGATATGAGAAAAGTTATCATGCTGTGTAAAAGCAATATGAGAGCAGATAACCTGCTGTGTATCATGGATATGAGAGCAGTTAGCAAGCTGTGTATTGGGTATATGACTGCAGTTAGCTTGCTGTGTAACAGGGATATAAGAGCAGTGAGCATACTGTGTATCAGGGATATGAGAGCATTTAGTATGCTGTGAAAAAGGCATATGAGAGCAGTTAGCATGCTGTGTATCGCGGATATGAGAGCAGTTAGCATGCTGTGTATCAGGGATATGAGCGCAGTGAGCATGCTGTGTATCTAGCATATGAGAGCAGTTAGAACCCTGTGTATCAGGGATAAGAGACCAGTTATTATGCTGTGTATCAGGGATATGAGAGCAGTTAGCATGCTGTGTATCAGGGATATGATCGCAGTTAGCATGCTGTGTATCAGGGACATGAGAGCAGTTAACATGCTGTGTGTCAGGGATATGAGAGCCGTTAGCATGTTGTGTGAAAGGGATATGAGAGCAGTTTGCATGCTGTGTTTCAGGGATATGAGATTAGTTATGATGCTTTGTATTAAAGTATATGAGAGCTGTTAGTATGCTGTATATCACTGAAATTCAACTGTTAGTATGCTGAGTTTCAGGGATATGAAAGCAGTTATGATGCTGTGTATCATGGATATAAGAGCAGTTAGCATGCTGTGTATCAGTGATATGAGAGCAGTTAGCATGCTGTGTATCAGGGATATAAGAGCAATTAGCATGCTGTGTATCACGGATATAAGAGCAGTTAGCATGCTGTGTATCAGTGATATGAGAGCAGTTAGCCTAATGTATATCTCGGATATGAGAACTATTAGCATGCTGTGTGTCAGGGATATGAGAGCAGTTAGCATGTTGTGTGAAAGGTTTTTGAGAGCTGTTTGCATGCTGTGTATCAGAGATATGAGAGTAGTTAGCATGCTGTGCATCAGGGATATAAGAGCAGTTAGTGTGCTGTGTAAAAGGGATATGAGAGCAGTTAGTATGCTGTGTATCACGGATATGACTGCAGTTAGTATGCTGTGCATCAGGGATATGATAAAAGTTACCATGCTGTGTAAAAGCAATATGAGAGCAGTTTACCTGCTGTGTATCATGGATATGAGAGCAGTTAGCATGTTGTGTGAAAGGGATATGCGAGCAGTTTGCATGCTATGTATCAGGGATATGAGAGTAGATAGGATGCTTTGTATCAAGGGATATGAGAGCTGTTAGTATGCAGTATATCAGGGATTTCAAGCTGTTAGTCTTCTGTGTTTCAGGGATATGAGATCAGTTAGCATGCTGTGTATCGCGGATATGAGATCAGTTAGAATGCTGTGTATCACGGATATGATTGCAGTTAGTATGCTGTGCATCAGGGATATGAGAAAAGTTATCATGCTGTGTAAAAGCAATATGAGAGCAGATAACCTGCTGTGTATCATGGATATGAGAGCAGTTAGCAAGCTGTGTATTGGGTATATGACTGCAGTTAGCTTGCTGTGTAACAGGGATATAAGAGCAGTGAGCATACTGTGTATCAGGGATATGAGAGCATTTAGTATGCTGTGAAAAAGGCATATGAGAGCAGTTAGCATGCTGTGTATCGCGGATATGAGAGCAGTTAGCATGCTGTGTATCAGGGATATGAGCGCAGTGAGCATGCTGTGTATCTAGCATATGAGAGCAGTTAGAACCCTGTGTATCAGGGATAAGAGACCAGTTATTATGCTGTGTATCAGGGATATGAGAGCAGTTAGCATGCTGTGTATCAGGGATATGATCGCAGTTAGCATGCTGTGTATCAGGGACATGAGAGCAGTTAACATGCTGTGTGTCAGGGATATGAGAGCCGTTAGCATGTTGTGTGAAAGGGATATGAGAGCAGTTTGCATGCTGTGTTTCAGGGATATGAGATTAGTTATGATGCTTTGTATTAAAGGATATGAGAGCTGTTAGTATGCTGTATATCACTGAAATTCAACTGTTAGTATGCTGTGTTTCAGGGATATGAAAGCAGTTATAATGCTGTGTATCATGGATATAAGAGCAGTTAGCATGCTGTGTATCAGGGATTTAAGAGCAATTAGCATGCTGTGTATCACGGATATAAGAGCAGTTAGCATGCTGTGTATCAGTGATATGAGAGCAGTTAGCCTAATGTGTATCTCGGACTTGAGAACTATTAGCATGCTGTTTGTCCGGGATATGAGAGCAGTTAGCATGTTGTGTGAAAGGTTTTTGAGAGCTGTTTGCATGCTGTGTATCAGAGATATGAGAGTAGTTAGCATGCTGTGCATCAGGGATATAAGAGCAGTTAGTGTGCTGTGTAAAAGGGATATGAGAGCAGTTAGTATGCTGTGTATCACGGATATGATTGCAGTTAGTATGCTGTGCATCAGGGATATGTAAAAGTTACCATGCTGTGTAAAAGCAATATGAGAGCAGTTTACCTGCTGTGTATCATGGATATGAGAGCAGTTAGCATGTTGTGTGAAAGGGATATGCGAGCAGTTTGCATGCTATGTATCAGGGATATGAGAGTAGATAGGATGCTTTGTATCAAGGGATATGAGAGCTGTTAGTATGCAGTATATCAGGGATTTCAAGCTGTTAGTCTTCTGTGTTTCAAGGATATGAGATCAGTTAGCATGCTGTGTATCGCGGATATGAGATCAGTTAGAATGCTGTGTATCACGGATATGATTGCAGTTAGTATGCTGTGCATCAGGGATATGAGAAAAGTTATCATGCTGTGTAAAAGCAATATGAGAGCAGATAACCTGCTGTGTATCATGGATATGAGAGCAGTTAGCAAGCTGTGTAATGGGTATATGACTGCAGTTAGCTTGCTGTGTAACAGGGATATAAGAGCAGTGAGCATACTGTGTATCAGGGATATGAGAGCATTTAGTATGCTGTGAAAAAGGCATATGAGAGAAGTTAGCATGCTGTGTATCAAGGATATGAAAGCAGTTAGTATGCTGTGTATCAGGAATATGAGAGCAGTTAGCATGCTGTGCATCAGGGATATGAGAGCAATTAGCATGCTGTTTAAAAGGGATTTGAGAGCAGTTAGCATGCTGTGTATCATGGATATGAGGGCAGTTAATATGCTGTGCATCAGGGATATGAGAGCAGTTAGCATTCTGTGTATCAGGTATATGAGAGCAGTTAGCATGCTGTTTATCTGGGATATGAGAGCAGTTACTATGTTGTGTATCAGGGATATAAGAGCAGTTAGGATGGTGTGTATCAGGGATATGAGAGGAGTTAGCCTGCTGTGTATCTGGGATATGAGAGTAGTTAGTGTGGTGTGTATTAGGGAAATAAGAGCAGTTAGAATGGTGTGAATCAGGTATTTGAGAGCAGTCAGCATGATGTGTATCAGGGATATGAGAAAAGTTAGCATGCTGTGTATCAGGGATGCAACGGCAGTAAGCGTGCTGTGCATCAGGGATATGAGAGCATTTAGTATGCTGTGAAACAGGCATATGAGAGCAGTTAGCATGCTGTGTATCAAAGATATGAAAGCAGTTAGTATGCTTTGTATCAGGAATATGAGTGCAGTTAGCATGCTGTGCATCAGGGATATGAGAGCAATTAGCATGCTGTTTAAAAGGGATTTGAGAGCAGTTAGCATGCTGTGTATGATGGATATGAGGGCAGTTAATATGCTGTGCATCAGGGATATGAGAGCAGTTAGCATTCTGTGTATCAGGTATATGAGAGCAGTTAGCATGCTGTTTATCTGGGATATGAGAGCAGTTACTATGCTGTGTATCAGGGATATAAGAGCAGTTAGGATGGTGTGTATCAGGGATATGAGAGGAGTTAGCCTGCTGTGTATCAGGGATATGAGAGCAGTTATTATGCTGTGTATTAGGGATATAAGAGCAGTTAGAATGGTGTGTATCAGGTATATGAGAGCAGTCAGCATGCTGTGTATCAAGGATATGAGAGCAGTTAGTATGCTTTGTTTCACGGATTTGAGTGCAGTTAGTATGCTCTGCATCAGGGATATGAGAAAAGTTACCATGCTGTCTAAAAGCAATATGAGAGCAGTTAACCTGCTGTGTATCATGGATATGAAAGCAGTTAGCATGCTGTGTATCGGGTATATGAGAGCAGTAAGCATGCTGTGTAACAGGGATATAAGAGCAGTTAGCATAATGTGTATCAGCGATATGAGAGCAGTTGGTATGCTGTGAAAAAGGGATATGAGAGCAGTTAGCATGCTGTGTAAAAGGGATATGAGTGCAGTTAGCATGCTTTGAATCAGGGATAAAAGAGCAGTTAGGGTGCTGTGTATCAGGGTTATGAGAGGAGTTAGCAGGCTGTGTATCAAGGATATGAAAGCAGTTAGTATGCTGTGTATCAGGAATATGAGTGCAGTTAGCATGCTGTGCATCAGGGATATGAGAGCAATTAGCATGCTGTTTAAAAGGGATTTGAGAGCAGTTAGCATGCTGTGTATCATGGATATGAGGGCAGTTAATATGCTGTGCATCAGGGATTTGAGAGCAGTTAGCATTCTGTGTATCGGGTATAGGAGAGCAGATAGCATGCTGTTTAACTGGGATATGAGAGCAGTTAGTATGCTGTGTATCAGGGATATAAGAGCAGTTAGGATGGTGTGTATCAGGGATATGAGAGGAGATACCCGGCTGTGTATCTGGGATAGGAGAGCAGTTAGTATGCTGTGTATTAGGGATATAGGAGCAGTTAGGATGGTATGTATCAGGTATGTGAGAGCAGTCAGCATGCTGTGTATCAGGGATATGAGAGCAGTTAGCATGCTGTGTATCAGGGATATGAGAGCAGTTAGTATGCTGTGTACAAGGGATATGAGAGCTGTTAGAATGCTGTGTAAAAGTGATAAGAGAGCAGTTAGCATGCTGTGTAGAAGGGATATGAGAGCTGTTAGTATGCTGTGTAAAAGGGATATGAGTGCAGTTTGCCTGATGTGTATCAGGAATATGAGAACAGTTAGCATGCTGTGTGTCAGGGATATGAGAGCATTTAGCATGTTGTGTGAAAGGGATATGAGAGCAGTTTGCATGCTGTGCATCAGGGATATGAGTGCAGTTAGCATGCTTTGTCACAAGGGATACGAGAGCTGTTAGTATGCTGTGTATCAGGGAAATTCAAGCTGTTAATATGCTATGTTTCAGGGATTTAAGAGCAGTTAGCATGCTGTGTATCGCGGATATGAGAGCAGTTAGCATGCTGTGTATCAGGGATATAAGAGTAGTTAGCATGCTGTATATCAGTGATATGCGAGCAGTTAGCATGCTGTGTAAAAGGGATATGAAACCAGTTAATATGCTGTGTATCACGGATATGAGTGTAGTTAGCATGCTGTGTATCAGCGATATCAGTGCAGTTAGTATGCTGTGTATCACGGATATGAGTGCAGTTAGTACGCTGTGCATCAGGGATATTAGAAAAGTTACCAAGTAAAAGCAAGATGAGAGCAGTTAACCTGCTGTGTATCATGGATATGAGCGCAGATAGCATGCTGTGAATCAGGGATATAAGAGCAGTAAGCGTGCTGTGCATCAGGGATATGGGAGCAGTTAGCATTCTGTGTATCACGGATATGATTGCAGTTACTATGGTGTGCATCAGGGATATGAGAAAAGTACCCATGCTCTGTAAAAGGCATAAGACAGAATATACCATGTTGTGTATCATGGATATGATAGCAGCTACTATGCTGTGTATCAGGGATATGAGAGCAGTTAGCATGCTGTGTATCAGAGATATGAGTGCAGTTAGCATGCTGTGTATCAGGGTTTTGAGAGACGTTAGCATGCTGTGTGAAAGGGATTTTAGAGTAGTAATAATGCTGTGCATCAGGGATATGAGAGCAGTTAGCATGCTGTGTAAAAGGGATTTGAGAGCAGTTAACATGCTATGTATCATGGATATGAGGGCAGTTAATATGCTGTGCATCAGGGATATGAGAGAAGTTTGCATTCTGTGTATCGAGTATATGAGAGCAGATAAAATGCTGTGTTTTGGGTAAATGAGAGCACTTGGCATGCTGTGCATCTGGGATATGAGAGCAGTTACTATCCTGTGTATCACGGAAATAAGAGCAGTTAGGATGGTGTGTATCAGGGATATGAGAGGAGTTGGCATGCTGTGCATCTGGGATATGAGACCCGTTAGTATGCTGTGTATAAGGGATATAAGAGCAGTTAGGATGGTGTGTATCAGTTATATGAGAGCAGTTATCATCCTGTGTATCTGGGATATGAGAGCAGTTAGCATGCTGTGTATCAGGGATATGAGAGAAGTTAGTATGCTGTGTACAAGGGATAAGAGAGCTGTTAGCATGCTGTGTAAAAGTGATATGAGAGCAGTTAGCATGCTGTGTATCAGGGATATGAGAGCACTAAGCGTGCTGTTCATCAGGGATATGAGAGCAGTTAGCTTGTTGTGTGAAAGGGATATCAGAGCAGTTGGCATGTTGTGTATCAGGGATATGAGAGAAGAGAGAATGCTTTGTTTCAAGGGATATGAGAGCTTTTCATATGCTGTATATCAGGGAAATTCAAGCTGTTAGTATGATGTGTTTCAGTGATATGAGTGCAGTTAGCATGCTGTGTATCAGTAATATGAGAGCAGTTAGCATGCTGTGTATCAGGGACATGAGAGCAGTGAGTATGCGGTGTACAAGGGATATGAGAGCTGTTAGCATGCTGTGTAAAAGTGATATGAGAGCAGTTAGCATGCTGTGTATCAGTGATGTGAGAGCAGTTAGCATGCTGTGTATCAGGGACATTAGAGCATTTAACATGTTGTGTTTCAGGGATAAAAAAGCCGTTATCATGTTGTGTGGAGGGGATATGCGAGCAGTTTGCATGCTGTGTATCAGGGATATGACATTAATTGGGATGCTTTTTATCAAGGGATATGAGAGCTGTTAGTATGCTGTGTTTCAGGGATATGAGAGCAGTTAGCATGCTGTGTATCACGGATATGAGAGCAGTTAGCATGCTGTGTATCAGGGATATAAGAGCAGTGGGCATGCTTTGTATCAGGGATATAAGAGCAGTTAGCATGCTGTGTATCAGTGATATGAGAGCAGAAAGCCTGATGAGTATCAGGGATAAGAGAACTATTAGCATGCTGTGTGTCAGGGATATGAGAGCAGTTAGCATGTTGTGTGAAAGGTTTTTGAGAGCAGTTTGCATGCTGTGTATCAGGGATATGAGAGTAGTTAGCATGCTTTGTATCAAGGGATATGAGAGCTGTTAGTATGCTGTATATCAGGGAAATTCAAGCTGTTACTATGCTGTGTTTCAGGGATTTGAGAGCAGTTACCATGCTGTGTATCGCGGATATGAGAGCAGTTAGCATGCTGTGTATCAGGGAAATAAGAGCAGTTAGCATGCTGTGTATCAGTGATATAAGAGCATTTAGCATGCTGTGTAAAAGGGACATGAGACCAGTTAATATGCTGTGTAAACTGGATATGAGAGTAGTTAGCATGCTGTGCATCAGGAATATAAGAGCAGTGAGTCTGCTGTGTATCAGGGATATGAAAGCAGTTATTATGCTGTGCAAAAGGGATATGAGATCAGTTAGCATGCTGTGTATCACGGATATGAGAGCTGTTAGCATGCTGTGTATCAAGGATATGAGAGCAGTAAGTATGCTGTGTATCACGGATATGAGTGCAGTTAGTATGCTGTGCATCAGGGATATGAGAAAAGTTACCATGCTGTGTAAAAGCAATATGAGAGCAGTTAAACTGCTGTGTACCATGGATATGAGAGCAGTTAGCATGCTGTGTATCAAGTATATGAGAGCAGTTAGCATGCTGTGTAACAGGGATATAAGAGCAGTGAGCATACTGTATATCAGGGATATGAGAGCAGTTGGTATGCTGTGGAAAAGGGATATGAGTGCAGTTAACATGCTGCGCTTCAGGGATAAAAGAGCAGTTAGTGTGCTGTGTATCAGGGATATGAGAGGAGTTAGCATGCTGTGTATCAAGGATATGAAAGCAGTTAGTATGCTGTGTATCAGGAATATGAGTGCAGTTAGCATGCTGTGCATCAGGGATATGAGAGTAGTTAGCATGCTGTATATCAGTGATATGCGAGCAGTTAGCATGCTGTGTAAAAGGGATATGAAACCAGTTAATATGCTGTGTATCACGGATATGAGAGCAGTTAGCATGCTGTGTATCAGGGATATGAGAGCAGTTAGTATGCTGTGTATCACGGATATGAGTGCAGTTAGTACGCTGTGCATCAGGGATATTAGAAATGTTACCATGCTGTGTAAAAGCAATATAAGAGCAGTTAACTTGCTGTGTATCATGGATATGAGAGCAGATAGCATGCTGTGAATCATGGATATAAGAGCAGTAAGCGTGCTGTACATCATGGATATGGGAGCAGTTAGCATTCTGTGTATCACGGATATGATTGCAGTTGCTATGGTGTGCATCAGGGATATGAGAAAAGTACCCATGCTCTGTAAAAAGCATATGACAGAATATACCATGTTGCGTATCATGGATATGATAGCAGCTACTATGCTGTGTATCAGGGATATGAGAGCAGTTATCATGCTGTGTATCAGAGATATGAGAGCAGTTAGCATGCTGTGTATCAGGGTTAAAAGAGCCGTTAGCATGCTGTGTATCAGGGACATGAGAGTAGTTAACATGCTGTGTGTCAGGGATATGAAAGCTGTTATCATGTTCTGTGAAAGGGATATGCGAGCAGTTTGCATGCTGTGTATCATTAATATGACATTAGTTTGGATGCTTTTTATCAAGGCATATGAGAGCTGTTAGTATGCTGTATATCAGGGAAATTCAAGCTGTTAGTATGCTGTGTTTCAGGGATATGAGAGCAGTTAGCCTGATGTGTATCAGGGATATGAGAACTATTAGCATGCTGTGTGTCAGGGATATAAGAGCAGTTAGAATGTTGTATGAAATGTTTTTGAAAGCAGTTTGCATGTTGTGTATCAGGGATATGAGAGTAGTTAGCATGCTGGGCATCAAGGGATATAAGAGCAGTTAGTGTGCTTTGTATCAGGGATATGAGAGCAGTTATTATGCTGTGTAAAAGGTATATGAGATCAGTTAGCATGCTGTGTATCACGGATATGCGAGCAGTTAGCATGCTGTGTATCAAGGATATGAGAGTAGTTAGTATGCTGTGTTTCACGGATTTGAGTGCAGTTAGTATGCTGTGCATCAGGGATAAGAGAAAAGTTACCATGCTGTGTAAAAGCAATATGAGAGCAGTTAACCTGCTGTGTATCATGGATATGAGAGCAGTTAGCATGCTGTTTATCGGGTATATGAGAGCAGTTAGCATGCTGTGTAACAGGGATATAAGAGCAGTGAGCATACTGTGTGTCAATGATAAGAGAGCAGTTGGTATGCTGTGAAAAAGAGATATGAGAGCAGTTAGCATGCTGTGTAAAAGGGATATGAGTGCAGTTAGCATGCTGTGAATCAGGGATAAAAGAGCAGTTAGTGTGCTGTGTATCAGGGATATGAGAGGAGTAAGCATGCTTTGTATCAAGGATATGAAAGCAGTTAGTATGCTGTGCATCAGGGATATGAGAAAAGTTACCATGCTGTGTAAAAGCAATATGAGAGCAGTTAACCTGCTGTGTACCATGGATATGAGAGCAGTTAGCATGCTGTGTATCAGGTATATGAGAGCAGTTAGCATGCTGTGTAACAGGGATATAAGAGCAGTGAGCATACTGTATATCAGGGATACGAGAGCAGTTGGTATACTGTGCAAAAGGGATATGAGAGCAGTTAGCATGCTGTGTAAAAGGGATATGAGTGCAGTTAACATGCTGCGCTTCAGGGATAAAAGAGCAGTTAGTGTGCTGTGTATCAGGGATATGAGAGGAGTTAGCATGCTGTGTATCAAGGATATGAAAGCAGTAAGTATGCTGTGTATCAGGAATATGAGTGCAGGTAGCATGCTGTGCATCAGGGATATGAGAGTAGTTAGCATGCTGTATATCAGTGATATGCGAGCAGTTAGCATGCTGTGTAAAAGGGATATGAAACCAGTTAATATGCTGTGTATCACGGATATGAGAGTAGTTAGCATGCTGTGTATCAGGGATATGAGAGCAGTTAGTATGCTGTGTATCACGGATATGAGTGCAGTTAGTACGCTGTGCATCAGGGATATTAGAAAAGTTACCATGCTGTGTAAAAGCAATATGAGAGCAGTTCACCTGCTGTGTATCATTGATATGAGAGTAGATAGCATGCTGTGAATCATGGATATAAGAGCAGTAAGCATGCTGTACATCATGGATATGGGAGCAGTTAGCATTCTGTGTATCACGGATATGATTGCAGTTGCTATGGTGTGCATCAGGGATATGAGTAAAGTACCCATGCTCTGTTAAAGGCATATGACAGAATATACCATGTTGTGTATCATGGATATGATAGCAGCTACTATGCTGTGTATCAGGGATATGAGAGCAGTTAGCATGCTGTGTATCAGAGATATGAGAGCAGTTAGCATGCTGTGTATCAGGGTTAAAAGAGCCGTTAGCATGCTGTGTATCAGGGACATGAGATTAGTTAACATGCTGTGTGTCAGGGATATGAAAGCTGTTATCATGTTCTGTGAAAGGGATATGCGAGCAGTTTGCATGCTGTGTATCATGGATATGACATTAGTTTGGATGCTTTTTATCAAGGCATATGAGAGCTGTTAGTATGCTGTATATCAGGGAAATTCAAGCTGTTAGTATGCTGTGTTTCAGGGATATGAGAGCAGTTAGCATGCTGTGTATCAGGGATATGAGAACTATTAGCATGCTGTGTGTCAGGGATATAAGAGCAGTTAGAATGTTGTATGAAATGTTTTTGAAAGCAGTTTGCATGTTGTGTATCAGGGATATGAGAGTAGTTAGCATGCTGGGCATCAGGGATATAAGACCAGTTAGTGTGCTGCGTATCAGGGATATGAGAGCAGTTATTATGCTGTGTTAAAGGGATATGAGATCAGTTAGCATGCTGTGTATCACGGATATGCGAGCAGTTAGCATGCTGTGTATCAAGGATATGAGAGTAGTTAGTATGCTGTGTTTCACGGATTTGAGTGCAGTTAGTATGCTGTGCATCAGGGATATGAGAAAAGTTACCATGCTGTGTAAAAGCAATATGAGAGCAGTTAACCTGCTGTGTATCATGGATATGAGAGCAGTTAGCATGCTGTGTATCGGGTGTATGAGAGCAGTTAGCATGCTGTGTAACAGGGATATAAGAGCAGTGAGCATACTGTGTATCAATGATAAGAGAGCAGTTGGTATGCTGTGAAAAAGAGATATGAGCGCAGTTAGCATGCTGTGTAAAAGGGATATGAGTGCAGTTAGCATGCTGTGAATCAGGGATAAAAGAGCAGTTAGTGTGCTGTGTATCAGGGATATGAGAGGAGTTAGCATGCTTTGTATAAAGGATATGAAAGCAGTTAGTATGCTGTGTATCGGGAATATGATTGCAGTTAGCAAGCTGTGTATCATGGATATGAAGGCAGTTTATATGTTGTGCATCAGGGTTATGAGAAGAGTTAGCATTCTGTGTATCGGGTATAGGAGAGCAGTTAGCATGCTGTTTATCTGGGATATGAGAGCGGTTAGTATGCTGTGTTTCAGGGATATAAGAGCAGTTAGGATGGTGTGTATCAGGGATATGAGAGGAGATAACCTGCTGTGTATCTGGGATAGGAGAGCAGTTAGTATGCAGAGTATTAGGGATATAAGAGCAGTTAGGATGGTGTGTATCAGGTATATGAGAGCAGTCACATGCTGTGTATGAGGGATATGAGAACTGTTAGCATGCTGTGTAAAAGGGATTTGAGAGCAGTTAGCATGCTATGTATCATGGATATGAGGGCAGTTAATATGCTGTGCATCAGGGATATGAGAGAAGTTTGCATTCTGTGTATCGAGTATATGAGAGCAGTTAAAATGCTGTGTTTTGGGTAAATGAGAGCACTTGGCATGCTGTGCATCTGGGATATGAGAGCAGTTACTATTCTGTGTATCAGGGAAATAACAGCAGTTAGGATGGTGTGTATCAGGTATATGAGAGCAGTTAGCATGCTGTGTAACAGGGATATAAGAGCAGTGAGCATACTGTATATCAGGGATATGAGAGCAGTTGGTATGCTGTGAAAAAGTGATATGAGAGCAGTTAGCATGCTGTGTCAAAGGGATATGAGTGCAGTTAACATGCTGTGCATCAGGGGTAAAAGAGCAGTTAAAGTGCTATGTATCAGGGATATGAGAGGAGTTAGCATGCTGTATATCAAGGATATGAAAGCAGTTAGTATGCTGTGTATCAGGAATATGAGTGCAGTTAGCATGCTGTGCATCAGGAATATGAGAGCAATTAGCATGCTGTGTAAAAGGGATTTGAGAGCAGTTAGCATGCTGTGTATCATGGATATGAGGGCAGTTAGTATGCTGTGCATCAGGGATATGAGAAAAGTTAGCATGCTGTGTAAAAGCAATATGAGAGCCATTAACCTGCTCTGTATCATGGATGTGAGAGCAGTTAGCATGCTGTGTATTGGGTATATGAGAGCAGTTAGCATGCTGTGACAAAGGGATATGAGTGCAGTTAGCATGCTGTGCATTAGGGATAATAGAGCAGTTAGTGTGCTGTGTATCAGGGATATGAGATTAGTTAGCATGCTGTTTATCAAGGATATGAAAGCAGTTAGTATGCTGTGTATCAGGAATATGACTGCAGTTAGCATGCTGTGCATCAGGGAGATGAGAGCAATTAGCATGCTGTGTAAAAGGGATTTGAGAGCAGTTAGCATGCTGTGTATCATGGATATGAGGGCAGTTAATATGCTGTGCATCAGGGATATGAGAGCAGTTAGCATTCTGTGTATCGGGTATATGAGAGCAGTTATCATTCTGTGTCTCTCGGATATGAGAGCAGTTACTATGCTGTGTATCAGGGATATAAGAGCAGTTAGGATGGTGTGTATTAGGGATATGAGAGGAGTTAGCCTGCTGTGTATCTGGTATATGAGAACAGTTAGTATGCTGTGTATTAGGGATATAAAAGCAGTTAGGAAGGTGTGTATCAGCTTTATGAGAGCAGTTAGTATGCTGTGTACAAGGGATATGAGAGCTGTTAGCATGCTGTGTAAAAGTGTTATGAGAGCAGTGAGCATGCTGTCTATCAGGGATGTAAGAGCAGTAAGCGTGCTCTGCATCAGGTATATGAGAGCAGTTAGCCTGATGTGTATCTGCAATATGAGAACAGTTAGCATGCTGTGTGTCAGGGATATGAGAGCATTTAGCATGTTGTGTGAAAGGGATATGAGAGCAGTTTGCATGCTGTGTATCAGGGATATGAGAGTAATTAGCATGCTTTGCATGAAGGGATATGAGAGCTGTTAGTATGCAATACATAACGGAAATTCAAGCTGTTAGTATGCTGTGTTTCAGGGATATGAGAGCAGTTAGTATGCTGTGCATCACGGATATGATTGCAGTAAGTATGCTGTGCATCAGATATATGAGAAAAGTGCCCATGCTGTGTAAAAGGCATCTGACAGAAAATACCATGCTGTGTATCATGGATATGATAGCAATTACTATGATGTGTATCAGGGATATAAGTGCAGTAAGCATGCTGTGCATTAGGGATATGAGAGCTGTTAGCCTGATGTGTGTCAGGAATATGAGAGCAGTTAGCATGCTGTGTATCGCGGATATGAGAGCTGTTAGCATGTGGTGTATCAGGGATATGAGAGAAGTTAGCATGCTGTGTATCAGGGACATGAGAGCAGTTAGTATGCCGTGTATAAGGGATATGAGAGCTGTTAGCATGCTGTGTAAAAGTGATATGAGAGCAGTTAGCATGCTGTGTATCAGGGATATGATCGCAGTTAGCATGCTGTATATCAGGGACATGAGAGCAGTTAACAGGCTGTGTAACAGGCATATGAGAGCAGTTAGCATTTTGTGTGAAAGGGATATGACAGCAGTTTGCATGGTGTGTATCAGGGATATGAGATTAGTTAGGAAGCTTTGTATCAAGGGATATGAGAGCTGTTAGTATGCTGTATATCAGGGAAATTCAAGCTGTTATAATGCTGTATTTCAGGGATATGAGAGCAGTTAGAATGCTGTGTATCACGGATATGAGAGCAGTTAGCATGCTGTGTATCAGGGATATAAGAGCAATTAGCATGCTGTTTATCACGGATATAAGAGCAGTTAGCATGCTGTGTATCAGTGATATTAGAGCAGTTAGCCTGATGTGTATCAGGGATATGAGAACTATTAGCATGCTGTGTGTCAGGGATATGAGAGCAGTTAGCATGTTGTGTCAAAGGTTTTTGAGAGCAGTTTGCATGCTGTGTATCAGGGATATGAGAGTAGTTAGCATGCTGTGCATCAGGGCTATAAGAGCAGTTAGTGTGCTGTGTATCAAGGATTTGAGAGCTGTTATTATGCTGTGTATCACAGATATGAGAGCAGTTAGTATGCTGTGCATCAGGGATATGAGAAAAGTTACCATGCTGTGTAAAAGCAAAATGAGAGCAGTTAACCTGCTGTGTATCATGGATATGAGAGCAGTTAGCATGCTGTGTATCGGGTATATGAGAGTTTTTGCATGCTGTGTATCAGAGATATGAGAGTAGTTAGGATGCGTTGTATCAAGGGATATGAGAGCTGTTAGTATGCTGTATATCAGGGATTTCAATCAGTTAGTATTCTGTGTTTCAGGGATATGAGAGCGGTTAGCATGCTGTGTATCGCGGATATGAGTGCAGGTAGTATGCTGTGCATCACGGATATGAGTAAATTTATCATGCTGTGAAAAAGCAATATGAGAGCAGTTAACCTGCTGTGTATCACGGATATGAGAGCAGTTAGCATGCTGTGTATCGGGTATATGAGAGCAGTTCGCATGCTGTGTAACAGGGATATAAGAGCAGTGAGCATACTGTGTATCAGTGATATGAGAGCAGTTGGTATGCTGTGAAAAAGGGATATGAAAGCAGTTAGCATGCTGTGTATCAAGGACATGAAAGCAGTTAGAATGCTGTGTATCAGGAATATGAGTGCTGTTAGCATGCTGTGCATCAGGGATATGAGAGCAATTAGCATGCTGTTTAAAAGGGATTTGAGAGCAGTAAGCATGCTGTGTATCATGGCTATGAGGACAGTTATTATGCTGTGCATCAGGGATATGAGAGCAGTTAGCATTCTGTGTATCGGTTATATGAGAGCAGTTAGCATGATGTTTATCGGGGATATGAGAGCAGTTACCATGCAGTGTATCAGGGATATAAAAGCAGTTAGGATGTTGTGTATTAGGGATATGAGAGGAGTTAGCTTGCTGTGTATCTGGGATATGAGAGCAGTTAGCATGCTGTGTATCAGGGATATGAGAGCAGTTAGTATGCTGTGTACAAGGGATATGAGAGCTGTTAGCATGCTATGTAAAAGTGATATGAGAGCAGTTAGCATGCTGTGTATCAGGGATATAAGGGCAGTATGCGTGCTGTGCATCAGGGATATGAGAGCAGTTAGTATGCTGTGTAAATGGGATATGAGAGCAGTTAGCCTGATGTGTATCAGGAATATGAGATCAGTTAGCATGCTGTGTGTCAGGGATATGAGGGCAATTAGCATGTTGTGTGAAAGGGATATGAGTGCAGTTAGCTTGCTGTGAATCAGCGATAAAAGAGCAGTTAGTGTGCTGTGTATCAGGGATATGAGAGGAGTTAGCATGCTGTGTATCAAGGATATGAAAGCAGTTAGTATGCTGTGTATTAGGAATATGAGTGCAGTTAGCATGCTGTGCATCAGGGATATGAGAGCAATTAGCTTGCTGTGTAAAAGGGATTAAAGAGCAGTTAGCATGCTGTGTATCATGGATATGAGGGCAGTTAATATGCTGTGCATCAGGTATATGAGAGCAGTTAGCATTCTGTGTATCGGGTATAGGAGAGCAGATAGCATGCTGTTTATCTGGGATATGAGAGCAGTTACTACGCTGTGTATCAGGGATATAAGACCAGTTAGGATGGTGTGTATCAGGGATATGTGAGCATTAAGCATTTTGTGTGAAAGGGATATGAGAGCAGTTTGCATGCTGTGCATCAGGGATATGAGAGTAGTTAGCATGCTTTGTCGCAAGGGATATGAGAGCTGTTAGTATGCTGTGTATCAGGGAAATTCAAGCTGTTAATATGCTGTGTTTCAGGGATATGAGAGCAGTTAGCATGCTGTGTATCGCGGATATGAGAGCAGTTAGCATGCTGTTTATCAGGGATATAAGAGTAGTTAGCATGCTGCATATCAGTGATATGCGAGCAGTTAGCATGCTGTGTAAAAGGGATATGAAACCAGTTAATATGCTGTGTATCACGGATATGAGAGTAGTTAGCATGCTGTGTATCAAGGATATGAGAGCAGTTATTATGCTGTGTATCACGGATATGAGTGCAGTTAGTATGCTGTGCATCAGGGATATTAGAAAAATTACCATGCTGTGTAAAAGCAATATGAGATCAGTTAACCTGCTGTGTATCATGGATATGAGAGCAGATAGCATGCTGTGAATCAGGGATATAAGAGCAGTAAGCGTGCTGTGCATCAGGGATATGAGAACAGTTAGCATGCTGTGTATCACGGATATGATTGCAGTTACTAAGGTGTGAATCAGGGATATGAGAAAAGTACCCATGCTCTGTAAAAGGCATATGACAGAATATACCATGTTGTGTATCATGGATATGATAGCAGCTACTATGCTGTGTATCAGGGATATGACAGCAGTTAGCATGCTGTGTATCAGAGATATGAGAGCAGTTAGCATGCTGTGTATCAGTGTTATGAGAGCCATTAGCATGCTGTGTTTCAGGGATTTTAGAGCAGTAAGCATGCTGTGCATCAGGGATATGAGAGCAGTTAGCATGCTGTGTAAAAGGGATTTGAGAGCAGTTAGCATGCTATGTATCATGGATATGAGTGCAGTTAATATGCTGTGCATCAGGGATATGAGAGAAGTTTGCATTCTGTGTATCGAGTATATGAGAGTAGATAAAATGCTGTGTTTCGGGTAAATGAGAGCAGTTGGCATGCTGTGCTTCTGGGATATGAGAGCAGTTACAATGCTGCGTATCAGGGAAATAAGAGCAGTTAGGATGGTGTGTATCAGAGATATGAGAGGAGTTAGCATGCTGTGTATCTGGGATATGAGAGCCATTAGTATGCAATATATAAGGGATATAAGAGCAGTTAGGATGGTGTGTATCAGGCATATGAGAGCAATTAGCATCCTGTGTATCTGGGATATGAGAGCAGTTAGCATGCGGTGTATCAGGGATATGAGGGATGTTAGTAGGCTGTGTACAAGGGATAAGAGAGCTGTTAGCATGCTGTGTAAAAGTGATAAGAGAGCAGTTAGTATGCTGTGTATCACGGATATGAGTGCAGTTGGTATGCTGTGCATCAGGGATATGAGAAAAGTTACCATGCTGTGAAAAATCAATATGAGACAAGTTTACCTGCTGTGTATCATGGATATGAGAGCAGTTAGCATGTTGTGTGAAAGGGATATGCGAGCAGTTTGCATGCTGTGTTTCAGGGATATGAGAGTCGTTAGGATGCTTTGTATCAAGGGATATGAGAGCTGATAGTATGCTGTATATCAGGGAAATTCAAGCTGTTAGTATGCTGTGTTTCAGGGATATGAGAGCAGTTATCATGCTGTGTATCACGGATATGAGAGCAGTTAGCATGCTGTGTATCAGGGATATAAGAGCAGTTAGCATGCTGTGTATCAGTGATATGAGAGAAGTTAGCCTGATGTGTATCAGGGATATGAGAACTATTAGCATGCTGTGTGTCAGGGATATGAGAGCAGTTAGCATGTTGTGTGAACGGATTTTGAGAGCAGTTTGCATGCTGTGTATCAGCCATGTGAGAGTAGTTAGCATGCTTTGGTACAACGGATATAAGAACTGTTAGTATGCTGTATATCAGGGAAATTCCAGCTGTTAATATGCTGTGTTTCAGGGATATGAGAGCAGTTAGCATGCTGTGTATCGCGGATATGAGAGCAGTTAGCATGCTGTGTATCAGGGATATAAGAGCAGTTAGCATGCTGTGTATCAGTGATATAAGAGCATTTAGCGTGCTGTCTAAAAGGGATATGAGACTTGTTAATATGCTGTGTAAAATGGATATGAGAGTAGTTAGCATGCTGTGCATCAGGGATAAAAGAGCAGTTAGTGTGCTGTGTATCAGGGATATGAAAGCAGTTATTATGCTGTGTAAAAGGGATATGAGATCAGTTAGCATGCTGTGTATCACGGATATGAGAGCAGTTAGCATGCTGTGTATCAAGGATATGAGACCATTTAGTATGCTGTGTAGCACGGATGTGAGTGCAGTTAGTATGCTGTGCATCTGGGATATGAGAAAAGTTACCATGCTGTGTAAAAGCAATATGTGAGCCGTTAACCTGCTGTGTATCATGGATATGAGAGCAGTTAGCATGCTGTGTATCGGGTATATGAGAGCAGTTAGCATGCTGTGTCAAAGGGATATGAATGCAGTTAGCATGCTGTGCATTAGGGATCAAAGAGCAGTTAGTGTGCTGTGTATCAGGGATATGAGAGGAGTTAGCATGCTGTGTATCAAGGATATGAAAGCAGTTAGTATGCTGTGTATCAGGAATATGAGTGCAGTTATCATGCTGTGCATCAGGGATATGAGAGCAATTAGCATGCTGTGTAAAAGGGATTTGAGAGCAGTTAGCATGCTGTGTATCATGGATATGAGGGCCGTTAATATGCTATGCATCAGGGATATGAGAGCAGTTAGCATTCTGTGTATCGGGTATATGAGAGCAGTTATCATTCTTTGTATCTGCGATATGAGAGTAGTTACTATGCTGTGTATCAGGGATATAAGAGCAGTTAGGATGGTGTGTATTAGGGATATGAGAGGAGTTAGCCTGCTGTGTATCTGGGATACGAGAGCAGTTAGTATGCTGTGTATTAGGGATAAAAGAGCAGTTAGGATGGTGTGTATCAGGTATATTAGAGCAGTTAGCATGCTGTGTATCAGGGATATGAGAGCAGTTAGTATGCTGTTTACAAGGGTTATGAGAGCTGTTAGCATGCTGTGTAAAAGTGAAATGAGAGCAGTGAGCATGCTGTCTATCAGGGATGTAAGAGCAGTAAGCGTGCTCTGCATCAGGGATATGAGAGCAGTTAGTATGCTGTGTAAAAGGGATATGAGAGCAATTAGCCTGATGTGTATCTGGAATATGAGAGCAGTTAGCATGCTGTGTGTCAGGGATATGAGAGCAGTTAGCATGTAGTGTGAAAGGGATATGAGAGCAGTTTGCATGCTGTGTATCAGGGAAATGAGAGTAGTTAGCATGCATTGTATCAAGGGGCATGAGAGCTGTTAGTATGCTGTACATCAGGGAAATTCAAGCTGTTAGTATGCTGTGTTTCAGGGATATGAGAGCTGTTAGTATGCTGTGTATCATGGATATGATTGCATTAAGTATGCTGTGCATCAGATATATGAGAAAAGTGACCATGCTGTGTAAAAGGCATATGACAGAAAATACCATGCTGTGTATCATGGATATGATAGCAATTACTATGCTGTGTATCTGGGATATAAGAGCAGTTAGCGTGCTGTGCATCAGGGATATGAGAGCTGTTAGCCGGATGTGTATCAGAGACATGATAAAAATTAGCATGCTGTGTATCGCGGATATGAGAGCAGTTAGCATGCTGTGTATCAGGGCTATGAGAGCAGTTAGCATGCTGTGTATCAGGGACATGAGAGCAGTTAGCATGTTGTGTAAAAGCGATATGAGAGCAGTTAGCATGCTGTGTATCAGGGATATGATTGCAGTTAGCATGCTGTGTATCAGGATTGAAGCTAGAGTGTATAGGGATATAAGAGCATTAGATGCTGTGTATCAGGTATAGAGAGTAAGTTAGTAGGCTGTGTCAGGGATAAGTAGAGCTGTTAGCCTGCTGTGTGCAAAGTGATATGAGAGCAGTTTAGCATGCTGTTATCAGGGATATAAGAGTAAGGTGCTGTCATCAGGATATGAGAGCGTTTAGTGTTGAAGGGATATGAGAGCTGTTGCATGTTGTGTATCAGGATATGAGAGAAGTAAGCATGCTTGTTCAGGGTGTGAGAGCTTTTCATATGCTGTATATCAGGGAAATTCAAGCTGTTAGCATGCTGTGTTTCAGTGATATGAGAGCTGTTAGCATGCTCTGTATCAGGGACATGCGAGCAGTTAGTATGCTGTGTACAAGGGATATGAGAGCTGTTAGCATGCTGTGTAAAAGTGATATGAGAGCAGTTAGCATGCTGTGTATCAGTGATATGAGAGCAGTTAGCATGCTGTGTATCAGGGACATGAGAGCAGTTAACATGCTGTGTGTCAGGGATATGAAAGCCGTTATCATGTTGTGTGAAAGGGATATGCGAGCAGTTTGCATGCTGTGCATCAGGGATATGACATTAGTTAGGATGCTTTTTATCAAGGGATATGAGAGCTGTTAGTATGCTATATATCAGGGAAATTCAAGCTGTTAGTATGCTGTTTTTCAGGGATATGAGAGCAGTCAGCATGCTGTGTATCGCAGATATGAGAGCAGTTATCATGCTGTTTATCTGGGATATGAGAGCAGTTAGTATGCTGGGTCTCAGGGATATAAGAGCAGTTAGGATGGTGTGTATCAGGGATATGAGAGGATTTAGCCTGCTCTGTAGCTGGGATAGGAGAGCAGTTAGTATGCTGTGTATTAGGGATATAAGAGCAGTTAGGATGGTGTGTATCAGGTATATGAGAGCAGTCAGCATGCTGTGTATCAGGGATATTAGAGCAGTTAGCATTCTGTGTATCAGGGATATAAGTGCAATTAGTATGCTGTGTGTCAGGGATATGAGGGCAGTTAGTATGCTGTGCATCAGGGATATTAGAAAAGTTACTATGCTGTGTAAAAGCAACATGAGAGCAATTAACCTTCTGTGTATCATGGATATGAGAGCAGATAGCATGCTGTGAATCAGGGATATAAGAGAAGTAAGCGTGCTGTGCATCAGGGATATGAGAGCAGCTAGCATGCTGTGTATCACGGATATGTTAGCAGTTACTATGGTGTGCATCAGGGATATGAGAGCAGTTAGTATTTTGTATATCAGGGAAATTCAAGCTGTTTGTATGCTGTGTTTCAGGGATATGAGATCAGTTAGCATGCTGTGTATCGCAGATATGAGAGCAGTTAGCATGCTGTGTATCAGGGATATAAGCGCAGTTAGCATGCTTTGTATCACGGATATAAGAGCAGTTAGCATGCTGTGTACCAGTGATATGGGAGCAGAAAGCCTGATGTGTATCAGGGATATGAGAACTATTATCATGCTGTGTGTCAGGGATATGAGAGCAGTTAGCATGTTGTTTGAAAGGTTTTTGAGAGCAGTTTGCATGCTGTGTATCAGGGATATTAGAGTAGTTAGCATGCTTTGTATCAAGGGATATGAGAGATGTTAGTATGCTGTATACCAGGGAAATTCAAGCAGTTAATATGCTGTGTTTCAGGGATATGAGAGCAGTTAGCATGCTGTGCATCGCGGATTTGAGAGCAGTTAGCATGCTGTGTATCAGGGATATAAGAGCAATTAGCATGCTGTGTATCACACATATGAGAGCAGTTAGCATGCTGTGTATAGGGTATATGAGAGCAGTTAGCATGCTGTGTAACAGGGATATAAGAGCAGTGAGCATAATCTGTATCAGGGATATGAGAGCAGTTGGTTTGCTGTGAAAAAGGGATATGAGAGCAGTTAGCATGCTGTGTAAAAGGGATATGAGTGCAGTTAGCATGCTGTGAATCAGGGATAAAAGAGAAGTTAGTGTGCTGTGTATCAGGGATATGAGAGGAGTTAGCATGCTGTGTATCAAAGATACGAAAGCAGTTAGTATGCTGTGTACCAGGAATAAGAGTGCAGTTAGCATGCTGTGCATCAGGGATATGAGAGCAATTAGCATGCTGTGTTAAAGGGATTTGAGAGCAGTTAGCATGCTGTGTATCATGGATATGAGGGCAGTTAATATGCTGTGCATCAGGGATATGAGAGCAGTTAGCATTCTGTGTATCGGGTATAGGAGAGCAGTTAGCATGCTGTTTATCTGGGATATGAGAGCAGTTACTATGCTGTGTATCAGTGATATAAGAGCAGTTAGGATGGTGTGCATCAGGGATGTGAGAGGAGTTAGCCTGCTGTGTATCTGGGATAGGAGAGCAGTTAGTATGCTGTGTATTAGGGATATAAGAGCAGTTAGGATGGTGTGTATCAGGTATATGAGAGCAGTCAGCATGCTGTGTATCAGGGATAT
This sequence comes from Carcharodon carcharias, assembly GCF_017639515.1. Taxonomy (NCBI): domain Eukaryota; kingdom Metazoa; phylum Chordata; class Chondrichthyes; order Lamniformes; family Lamnidae; genus Carcharodon; species Carcharodon carcharias. The sequence continues at coordinate 86,485,965 of NC_054471.1, forward strand.
GAGAGCAGTTAGCATGCTGTGTATCAGGGATATGAGAGCAGTTAGTATGCTGTGTACAAGGGATATGAGAGCTGTTAGCATGCTGTGTAAAAGTGATATGAGAGCAGTTAGCATGCTGTGTATTAGGGATATAAGGGCAGTAAGCGTGCTGTGCATCAGGGATATGAGATTAGTTAGTATGCTGTGTAAAATGGATATGAGAGCAGTTAGCCTGATGTGTATCAGGAATATGAGAGCAGTTAGCATGCTGTGTGTCAGGGATATGAGAGCATTTAGCATGTTGTGTGAAAGGGATATGAGAGCAGTTTCCATGCTGTGCATCAGGGATATGAGAGTAGTTAGCATGCTTTGTCACAAGGGATATGAGAGCTGTTAGTATGCTGTGTATCAGGGAAATTCAAACTGTTAATATGCTGTGTTTCAGGGATATGAGAGCAGTTAGCATGCTGTTTATCAGGCAAATAAGAGTAGTTAGCATGCTGTATATCAGTGATATGAGAGCAGTTAGCATGCTGTGTAAAAGGCATATGAAACCAGTTAATATGCTGTGTATCACGGATATGAGAGCTGTTAGTATGCTGTGTATCACGGATATGAGTGCAGTTAGTATGCTGTGCATCAGGGATATTAGAAAAGTTACCATGCTGTGTAAAAGCAATATGAGGCAAGTTAACCTGCTGTGTATCATGGATATGAGAGCAGATAGCATGCTGTGAATCAGGGATATAAGAGCAGTAAGCGTGCTGTGCATCAGGGATATGAGAGCAGTTAGCATGCTGTGTATCACGGATATGATTGCAGTTACTATGGTGTGCATCAGGGATATGAGAAAAGTACCCATGCTCTGTAAAAGGCATATGACAGAATATACCATGTTGTGTATCGTGGATATGATAGCAGCTACTATGCTGTGTATCAGGGATATGAGAGCAGTTAGCATGCTGTGTATCAGAGATATGAGAGCAGTTAGCATGCTGTGTATCAGGGTTATGAGAGCCGTTAGCATGCTGTGTTTCAGGGATTTTAGAGCAGTAAGCATGCTGTGCATCAGGGATATGAGAGCAGTTAGCATGCTGTGTAAAAGGGATTTGAGAGCAGTTAGCATGCTATGTATCATGGATATGAGGGCAGTTACTATGCTGTGCATCAGGGATATGAGAGAAGATTGCATTCTGTGTGTCGAGTATATGAGAGCAGTTAAAATGCTGTGTATCGGGTAAATGAGAGCAGTTGGCATGCTGTGCATCTGGGATATGAGAGCAGTCACCATGCTGTGTAACAGGGAAATAAGAGCAGTTAGGATGGTGTGTATCAGGGATATGAGACGAGTTAGCATGCTGTGTATCTGGGATATGAGAGCAGTTAATATGCGGTGTATAAGGGATAAAAGAGCAGTTAGGATGGAGTATATCAGGTATTTTAGAGCAGTTAGCATGCAGTGTATCAGGGATATGAGAGCAGTTAGCATGCTGTGTATCAGGGATATGAGAGCAGTGAGTATGCTGTGTACAAGGGATATGAGAGCTGTTAGCATGCTGTGTAAAAGTGATATGAGAGCAGTTAGCATGCTGTGTAAAAGGGATATGAGACAAGTTAATATGCTGTGTAAAAGGGTTATGAGAGCAGTTAGCGTGCTGTGTATCAGGGATATGAGAGTAGTTAGAATGCTGTGTGTCAAGGATATGAAAGCAGTTAGTATGCTGTGTATCCGAAATATGAGTGCAGTTAGCATGCTGTGCATCAATGATATGAGAGCAATTAGCATGCTGAGTAAAAGGGATTTGAGAGCAGTTAGCATGCTGTGTATCATGCATATGAGGGCAGTTTATATGCTGTGCATCAGGAATATGAGAGCAGTTAGCAGTCTGTGTATCGGATATATGAGAGCATTTAGGATGCTGTGTAATAGTGATATGAGAGCAGTTAGCATACTGTGCATCAGGGATATGAGAGCAGTTAGCATGTTATGTGAAAGGGTTATGAGAGCAGTTTGCATGCTGTGTGTCAGGGATATGAGAGCAGTTAGCATGTTGTGTGAAAGGGTTATGAGAGAAGTTTGCATGCTGTGTATCAGGAATATGAGAGCAGTTAGCATGCTGTGTATCAAGGATATGAGAGCAGTTAGTATGCTGTGTATCACGGATATGAGTGCAGTAAGTATGCTGTGTGTCAAGGATATGAGAAAAGTTACCGTGCTGTGTAAAAGGAATATGAGAGCAGTTAGCATGCTGTGTATCAGGGATATGAGATTAGTTAGGATGCTTTGTATCAAGGGATATGAGAGCTGTTAGTATGCTGTATATCATTGAAATTCAAGCTGTTAGTATGCTGTGTTTCAGGGATATGAGAGCAGTTAGCAGGCTGTGTAATAGTGATATGAGAGCAGTTAGCATACCGTGTATCAGGGATATGAGAGAAGTTGGCATGCTGTGTATCAGGGACATGAGAGCAGTTAGCATGCTGTGTATCAGGGATATAAAAGCAGTAAGCGTTCTGTGCATCAGGGATATGAGAGCAGATAGTATGCTGTGTAAAAGGGATATGAGAGCAGTTAGCGTGCTGTGTATCAGGAATATGAGTGCAGTTAGCATGCTGTGCATTAGGGATATGAGAGCAGTTAGCATTCTGTGTATCGGATATATGAGAGCAGTTAGGATGCTGTGTAATAGTGATATGAGAGCAGGTAGCATACTGAACATCAGGGATTTGAGAGCAGTTCGCATGCTGTGTTTCAGGGACAAGAGAGCAGTTAACATGCTGCGTGTCAGGGATATGAGAGCCGTTAGCATGTTGTGTCAAACAGATATGCGAGCAGTTTGCATGCTGTGTATCAGGGATATGACATTAGTTAGGATGCTTTGTATCAAGGGATATGAGAGCTGTTAGTATGCTGTATATCATTGAAATTCAAGCTGTTAGTATGCTGTGTTTCAGGGATATGAGAGCAGTTAGCATGCTGTGTATCGCGGATATGAGAGCAGTTAGCATGCTGTGTATCAGGAATATAAGAGCAGATAGCATGCTGTGTATCAAGGATATGAGAGCAGTTAGTATGCTGTGTATCACGGATATGAGTGCAGTAAGTATGCTGTGCGTCAAGGATATGAGAAAAGTTACCATGCTGTGTAAAAGGAATATGAGAGCAGTTAACCTGCTGTGTATCATGGATATGAGAGCAGTTAGTATGCTGTGTATCAGGGATATAAGAGCAGTTAGCATGCTGAGTATCAAGGATATGAGAGCAGTTAGCATGCTGTGTATCAGGGATATGAGATCAGTTAGCATGCTGTGTAGTGGGATATGAGAGCAGTTAGAAAGCTGTGTAAAAGGGATATGAGAGCAGTTAGCATGCTGCATAGATGTGATATGAGAGAAGTTAGCATGCTGTGTATCGGTTATATGAGAGCAGTTGGCATGCTGTGTATCGGGGAATTAAAAGCAGTTACTATGCTGTGTATCAGAGATATAAGTTCAGTAAGGATGGTGTGTATGAGAGGAGTTAGCATGCTGTGTATCACGGATATGAGAACAGTTAGCATGCTGTGAATCAGGGTTATGGGAGCAGTTAGTATTTTGTGTATCAGGAATATAAGAGCAGTTAGGATGGTGTGTATCAAGTATATGACAGCAGTAAGCATGCAGTGTATCAGGGATATGACAGCAGTTAGCATGCTGTGTATCAGGGATATGAGAGCAGTGAGTATGCTGTGTACAAGGGATATGAGAGCTGTTAGCATGCTGTGTAAAAGTGATATGAGAGCAGTTAGCATGCTGTGTATCAGGGATATAAGAGCAGTAAGCATGCTGTGCATCAGGGATATGAGAGCAGATAGTATGCTGTGTAAAAGGGATATGAGAGCAGTTAGCGTGCTGTGTATCAGGGATATGAAAGCAGTTAGTATGCTGTGTATCAGGAATATGAGTGCAGTTAGCATGCTGTGCATCAGGGATATGAGAGCAATTAGCATGCTGTGTAAAAGGCATTTGAGAGCAGTTAGCATGCTGTGTATCATGGATATGAGGGCAGTTAATATGCTGTGCATCAGGGATATGAGAGCAGTTAGCATTCTGTGTATCGGGTATAGGAGAGCAGTTAGCATGCTGTTTATCTGGGATATGAGAGCAGTTACTATGCTGTGTATCAGTGATATAAGAGCAGTTAGGATGGTGTGCATCAGGGATGTGAGAGGAGTTAGCCTGCTGTGTATCTGGGATAGGAGAGCCGTTAGTATGCTGTGTATTAGGGATATAAGAGCAGTTAGGATGGTGTGTATCAGGTATATGAGAGCAGTCAGCATGCTGTGTATCAGGGATATGAGAGCAGTTAGTATGCTGTGTACAAGGGATATGAGAGCTGTTAGCATGCTGTGTAAAAGTGATATGAGAGCAGTTAGCATGCTGTGTATTAGGGATATAAGGGCAGTAAGCGTGCTGTGCATCAGGGATATGAGATTAGTTAGTATGCTGTGTAAAATGGATATGAGAGCAGTTAGCCTGATGTGCATCAGGAATATGAGAGCAGTTAGCATGCTGTGTGTCAGGGATATGAGAGCATTTAGCATGTTGTGTGAAAGGGATATGAGAGCAGTTTCCATGCTGTGCATCAGGGATATGAGAGTAGTTAGCATGCTTTGTCACAAGGGATATGAGAGCTGTTAGTATGCTGTGTATCAGGGAAATTCAAACTGTTAATATGCTGTGTTTCAGGGATATGAGAGCAGTTAGCATGCTGTTTATCAGGCAAATAAGAGTAGTTAGCATGCTGTATATCAGTGATATGAGAGCAGTTAGCATGCTGTGTAAAAGGCATATGAAACCAGTTAATATGCTGTGTATCACGGATATGAGAGCTGTTAGTATGCTGTGTATCACGGATATGAGTGCAGTTAGTATGCTGTGCATCAGGGATATTAGAAAAGTTACCATGCTGTGTAAAAGCAATATGAGGCAAGTTAACCTGCTGTGTATCATGGATATGAGAGCAGATAGCATGCTGTGAATCAGGGATATAAGAGCAGTAAGCGTGCTTTGCATCAGGGATATGAGAGCAGTTAGCATGCTGTGTATCACGGATATGATTGCAGTTACTATGGTGTGCATCAGGGATATGAGAAAAGTACCCATGCTCTGTAAAAGGCATATGACAGAATATACCATGTTGTGTATCGTGGATATGATAGCAGCTACTATGCTGTGTATCAGGGATATGAGAGCAGTTAGCATGCTGTGTATCAGAGATATGAGAGCAGTTAGCATGCTGTGTATCAGGGTTATGAGAGCCGTTAGCATGCTGTGTTTCAGGGATTTTAGAGCAGTAAGCATGCTGTGCATCAGGGATATGAGAGCAGTTAGCATGCTGTGTAAAAGGGATTTGAGAGCAGTTAGCATGCTATGTATCATGGATATGAGGGCAGTTACTATGCTGTGCATCAGGGATATGAGAGAAGATTGCATTCTGTGTGTCGAGTATATGAGAGCAGTTAAAATGCTGTGTATCGGGTAAATGAGAGCAGTTGGCATGCTGTGCATCTGGGATATGAGAGCAGTCACCATGCTGTGTAACAGGGAAATAAGAGCAGTTAGGATGGTGTGTATCAGGGATATGAGACGAGTTAGCATGCTGTGTATCTGGGATATGAGAGCAGTTAATATGCGGTGTATAAGGGATAAAAGAGCAGTTAGGATGGAGTATATCAGGTATTTTAGAGCAGTTAGCATGCAGTGTATCAGGGATATGAGAGCAGTTAGCATGCTGTGTATCAGGGATATGAGAGCAGTGAGTATGCTGTGTACAGGGGATATGAGAGCTGTTAGCATGCTGTGTAAAAGTGATATGAGAGCAGTTAGCATGCTGTGTAAAAGGGATATGAGACAAGTTAATATGCTGTGTAAAAGGGTTATGAGAGCAGTTAGCGTGCTGTGTATCAGGGATATGAGAGTAGTTAGAATGCTGTGTGTCAAGGATATGAAAGCAGTTAGTATGCTGTGTATCCGAAATATGAGTGCAGTTAGCATGCTGTGCATCAATGATATGAGAGCAATTAGCATGCTGAGTAAAAGGGATTTGAGAGCAGTTAGCATGCTGTGTATCATGGATATGAGGGCAGTTTATATGCTGTGCATCAGGAATATGAGAGCAGTTAGCAGTCTGTGTATCGGATATATGAGAGCATTTAGGATGCTGTGTAATAGTGATATGAGAGCAGTTAGCATACTGTGCATCAGGGATATGAGAGCAGTTAGCATGTTATGTGAAAGGGTTATGAGAGCAGTTTGCATGCTGTGTGTCAGGGATATGAGAGCAGTTAGCATGTTGTGTGAAAGGGTTATGAGAGAAGTTTGCATGCTGTGTATCAGGAATATGAGAGCAGTTAGCATGCGGTGTATCAAGGATATGAGAGCAGTTAGTATGCTGTGTATCACGGATATGAGTGCAGTAAGTATGCTGTGTGTCAAGGATATGAGAAAAGTTACCGTGCTGTGTAAAAGGAATATGAGAGCAGTTAGCATGCTGTGTATCAGGGATATGAGATTAGTTAGGATGCTTTGTATCAAGGGATATGAGAGCTGTTAGTATGCTGTATATCATTGAAATTCAAGCTGTTAGTATGCTGTGTTTCAGGGATATGAGAGCAGTTAGCAGGCTGTGTAATAGTGATATGAGAGCAGTTAGCATACTGTGTATCAGGGATATGAGAGCAGTTTGCATGCTGTGTTTCAGGGACATGAGACCAGTTAACATGCTGTGTGTCAGGGATATGAGAGCCGTTAGAATGTTGTGTGAAAGGGATATGCGAGCAGTTTGCATGCTGTGTATCTGGGATATGACATTAGTTAGGATGCTTTGTATCAAGGGATATGAGAGCTGTTAGTATGCTGTATATCATTGAAATTCAAGCAGTTAGTATGCTGTGTTTCAGGGATATGAGAGCAGTTAGCATGCTGTGTATCGCGGATATGAGAGCAGTTAGCATGCCGTGTATCAGGGATATAAGAGCAGTTAGCATGCTGTGTATCACACATATAAGAGCAGTTGGCATGCTATGGATCAGTGATATGAGAGCAGTTAGCCTGATGTGTATCAGGGATATGAGAACTATTAGCATGCTGTGTGTCAGGGATATGAGAGTAGTTAGCATGCTTTGTATCACGGGATATGAGAGCTGTTAGTATGCGGTCTATCAGGGAAATTCAAGCTGTTAATATGCTGTGTTTCAGGGATATGAGAGCAGTCAGCAAGCTGTGTATCGCGGATATGAGAGCATTTAGCAAGCTGTGTATCCGGGATATAAGAGCAGTTAGCATGCTGTGTATCAGGGATATAAGAGCAGTTAGCATGCTGTGTAAAAGGCATATGAGACAAGTTAATATGCTGTTTAAAAGTGTTATGAGAGCTGTTAGCGTGCTGTGTATCAGGGATATGAGAGGAGTTAGCATGCTGTGTATCAAGGATATGAAAGCAGTTAGTATGCTGTGTATCCGGAATATGAGTGCAGTAAGAATGCTGTGCATCTGTGATATGAGAGCAATTAGCATGCTGCGTAAAAGGGATTTGAGAGCAGTTAGCATGCTGTGTATCATGGATATGAGGGCAGTTTATATGCTGTGCATCAGGAATATGAGAGCAGTTAGCAGTCTGTGTATCGGAAAAATGAGAGCAGTTAGGATGCTGTGTAATAGTGATATGAGAGCAGTTAGCATACTGTGTATCAGGGATATGAGAGAAGTTAGCATGTTGTGTGAAAGGGTTATGAGAGCAGTTTGCATGCTGTGTATCAGGGATATGAGAGCAGTTAGCATGCTGTGTATCAAGGATATGAGAGCAGTTAGCATGCTGTGTATAAAGGATATGAAAGCAGTTAGTATGCTGTGTATCACGGATATGACTGCAGTTAGTATGCTGTGCATCAGGGATATGAAAAAGTTACCATGCTGTGTAAAAGGAATATGAGAGCAGTTAACCTGCTGTGTATCATGGATATGAGAGCAGTTAGTGTGCTGTGTATCAGGGATATAAGAGCAGTTAGCATGCTGTGTATCAAGGATATAAGAGCAGTTAGCATGCTGTGTATCAGGGATATGAGATCAGTTAGCATGCTGTGTAATGGGATATGAGAGCAGTTAGAAAGCTTTGTAAAAGGGATATGAGAGCAGTTAGCATGCTGTGTAGATGTGATATGAGAGAAGTTAGCATGCTGTGTATCGGTTATATGAGAGCAGTTGGCATGCTGTGTATCGGGGAACTTAAAGCAGTTACTATGCTGTGTATCAGAGATATAAGTTCAGTTAGGATGGTGTGCATCAGGTGTATGAGAGGAGTTAGCATGCTGTGTATCACGGATATGAGAACAGTTAGCATGCTGTGAATCAGGGTTATGGGAGCAGTTAGTATGTTGTGTATCAGGGATATAAGAGCAGTTAGGAAGGTGTGTATCAAGTATATGACAGCGGTAAGCATGCAGTGTATCAGGGATATGAGAGCAGTTAGCATGCTGTGTATCGGGGATATGAGAGCAGTGAGTATGCTGTGTACAAGGGATATGAGAGCTGTTAGCATGCTGTGTAAAAGTGATATGAGAGCAGTTAGCATGCTGTGTATCAGGGATATGAGAGCAGATAGTATGCTGTGTAAAAGGGATATGAGAGCAGTTAGCGTGCTGTGTATCAGGGGTATGAGAGGAGTTAGCATGCTGTGTATCAAGGATATGAAAGCAGTTGGTATGCTGTGTATCAGGAATATGAGTGCAGTTAGCATGCTGTGCATCAATGATATGAGAGCAATTAGCATGCTGAGTAAAAGGGATTTGAGAGCAGTTAGCATGCTGTGTATCATGGATATGAGGGCAGTTTATATGCTGTGCATCAGGAATATGAGAGCAGTTAGCAGTCTGTGTATCGGATATATGAGAGCATTTAGGATGCTGTGTAATAGTGATATGAGAGCAGTTAGCATACTGTGCATCAGGGATATGAGAGCAGTTAGCATGTTATGTGAAAGGGTTATGAGAGCAGTTTGCATGCTGTGTGTCAGGGATATGAGAGCAGTTAGCATGTTGTGTGAAAGGGTTATGAGAGAAGTTTGCATGCTGTGTATCAGGAATATGAGAGCAGTTAGCATGCGGTGTATCAAGGATATGAGAGCAGTTAGTATGCTGTGTATCACGGATATGAGTGCAGTAAGTATGCTGTGTGTCAAGGATATGAGAAAAGTTACCGTGCTGTGTAAAAGGAATATGAGAGCAGTTAGCATGCTGTGTATCAGGGATATGAGATTAGTTAGGATGCTTTGTATCAAGGGATATGAGAGCTGTTAGTATGCTGTATATCATTGAAATTCAAGCTGTTAGTATGCTGTGTTTCAGGGATATGAGAGCAGTTAGCAGGCTGTGTAATAGTGATATGAGAGCAGTTAGCATACCGTGTATCAGGGATATGAGAGAAGTTGGCATGCTGTGTATCAGGGACATGAGAGCAGTTAGCATGCTGTGTATCAGGGATATAAAAGCAGTAAGCGTTCTGTGCATCAGGGATATGAGAGCAGATAGTATGCTGTGTAAAAGGGATATGAGAGCAGTTAGCGTGCTGTGTATCAGGAATATGAGTGCAGTTAGCATGCTGTGCATTAGGGATATGAGAGCAGTTAGCATTCTGTGTATCGGATATATGAGAGCAGTTAGGATGCTGTGTAATAGTGATATGAGAGCAGGTAGCATACTGTGCATCAGGGATTTGAGAGCAGTTCGCATGCTGTGTTTCAGGGACAAGAGAGCAGTTAACATGCTGCGTGTCAGGGATATGAGAGCCGTTAGCATGTTGTGTCAAACAGATATGCGAGCAGTTTGCATGCTGTGTATCAGGGATATGACATTAGTTAGGATGCTTTGTATCAAGGGATATGAGAGCTGTTAGTATGCTGTATATCATTGAAATTCAAGCTGTTAGTATGCTGTGTTTCAGGGATATGAGAGCAGTTAGCATGCTGTGTATCGCGGATATGAGAGCAGTTAGCATGCTGTGTATCAGGAATATAAGAGCAGATAGCATGCTGTGTATCAAGGATATGAGAGCAGTTAGTATGCTGTGTATCACGGATATGAGTGCAGTAAGTATGCTGTGCGTCAAGGATATGAGAAAAGTTACCATGCTGTGTAAAAGGAATATGAGACCAGTTAACCTGCTGTGTATCATGGATATGAGAGCAGTTAGTATGCTGTGTATCAGGGATATAAGAGCAGTTAGCATGCTGAGTATCAAGGATATGAGAGCAGTTAGCATGCTGTGTATCAGGGATATGAGATCAGTTAGCATGCTGTGTAGTGGGATATGAGAGCAGTTAGAAAGCTGTGTAAAAGGGATATGAGAGCAGTTAGCATGCTGTATAGATGTGATATGAGAGAAGTTAGCATGCTGTGTATCAGTTATATGAGAGCAGTTGGCATGCTGTGTATCGGGGAATTAAAAGCAGTTACTATGCTGTGTATCAGAGATATAAGTTCAGTAAGGATGGTGTGTATGAGAGGAGTTAGCATGCTGTGTATCACGGATATGAGAACAGTTAGCATGCTGTGAATCAGGGTTATGGGAGCAGTTAGTATTTTGTGTATCAGGAATATAAGAGCAGTTAGGATGGTGTGTATCAAGTATATGACAGCAGTAAGCATGCAGTGTATCAGGGATATGACAGCAGTTAGCATGCTGTGTATCAGGGATGTGAGAGCAGTGAGTATGCTGTGTACAAGGGATATGAGAGCTGTTAGCATGCTGTGTAAAAGTGATATGAGAGCAGTTAGCATGCTGTGTATCAGGGATATAAGAGCAGTAAGCGTGCTGTGCATCAGGGATATGAGAGCAGATAGTATGCTGTGTAAAAGGGATATGAGTGCAGTTAGCATGCTGTGCATCAGGGATATGAGAGCAATTAGCATGCTGTGTAAAAGGCATTTGAGAGCAGTTAGCATGCTGTGTATCATGGATATGAGGGCAGTTAATTTGCTGTGCATCAGGGATATGAGAGCAGTTAGCGTTCTGTGTATCGGATATATGAGAGCAGTTAGGATGCTGTGTAATAGTGATATGAGAGCAGTTAGCATACTGTGTATCAGGGATATGAGAGCAGTTTGCATGCTGTGTTTCAGGGACATGAGACCAGTTAACATGCTGTGTGTCAGGGATATGAGAGCCGTTAGAATGTTGTGTGAAAGGGATATGCGAGCAGTTTGCATGCTGTGTATCTGGGATATGACATTAGTTAGGATGCTTTGTATCAAGGGATATGAGAGCTGTTAGTATGCTGTATATCATTGAAATTCAAGCAGTTAGTATGCTGTGTTTCAGGGATATGAGAGCAGTTAGCATGCTGTGTATCGCGGATATGAGAGCAGTTAGCATGCTGTGTATCAGGGATATAAGAGCAGTTAGCATGCTGTGTATCACACATATAAGAGCAGTTGGCATGCTATGGATCAGTGATATGAGAGCAGTTAGCCTGATGTGTATCAGGGATATGAGAACTATTAGCATGCTGTGTGTCAGGGATATGAGAGTAGTTAGCATGCTTTGTATCACGGGATATGAGAGCTGTTAGTATGCGGTCTATCAGGGAAATTCAAGCTCTTAATATGCTGTGTTTCAGGGATATGAGAGCAGTCAGCAAGCTGTGTATCGCGGATATGAGAGCATTTAGCAAGCTGTGTATCCGGGATATAAGAGCAGTTAGCATGCTGTGTATCAGGGATATAAGAGCAGTTAGCATGCTGTGTAAAAGGCATATGAGACAAGTTAATATGCTGTTTAAAAGTGTTATGAGAGCTGTTAGCGTGCTGTGTATCAGGGATATGAGAGGAGTTAGCATGCTGTGTATCAAGGATATGAAAGCAGTTAGTATGCTGTGTATCCGGAATATGAGTGCAGTAAGAATGCTGTGCATCTGTGATATGAGAGCAATTAGCATGCTGCGTAAAAGGGATTTGAGAGCAGTTAGCATGCTGTGTATCATGGATATGAGGGCAGTTTATATGCTGTGCATCAGGAATATGAGAGCAGTTAGCAGTCTGTGTATCGGAAAAATGAGAGCAGTTAGGATGCTGTGTAATAGTGATATGAGAGCAGTTAGCCTGATGTGTATCAGGGATATGAGAACTATTAGCATGCTGTGTGTCAGGGATATGAGAGAAGTTAGCATGTTGTGTGAAAGGGTTATGAGAGCAGTTTGCATGCTGTGTGTCAGGGATATGAGAGCAGTTAGCATGTTGTGTGAAAGGGTTATGAGAGCAGTTTGCATGCTGTGTATCAGGGATATGAGAGCAGTTAGCATGCTGTGTATCAAGGATATGAGAGCAGTTAGCATGCTGTGTATAAAGGATATGAAAGCAGTTAGTATGCTGTGTATCACGGATATGACTGCAGTTAGTATGCTGTGCATCAGGGATATGAAAAAGTTACCATGCTGTGTAAAAGGAATATGAGAGCAGTTAACCTGCTGTGTATCATGGATATGAGAGCAGTTAGTGTGCTGTGTATCAGGGATATAAGAGCAGTTAGCATGCTGTGTATCAAGGATATAAGAGCAGTTAGCATGCTGTGTATCAGGGATATGAGATCAGTTAGCATGCTGTGTAATGGGATATGAGAGCAGTTAGAAAGCTTTGTAAAAGGGATATGAGAGCAGTTAGCATGCTGTGTAGATGTGATATGAGAGAAGTTAGCATGCTGTGTATCGGTTATATGAGAGCAGTTGGCATGCTGTGTATCGGGGAACTTAAAGCAGTTACTATGCTGTGTATCAGAGATATAAGTTCAGTTAGGATGGTGTGCATCAGGTGTATGAGAGGAGTTAGCATGCTGTGTATCACGGATATGAGAACAGTTAGCATGCTGTGAATCAGGGTTATGGGAGCAGTTAGTATGTTGTGTATCAGGGATATAAGAGCAGTTAGGAAGGTGTGTATCAAGTATATGACAGCAGTAAGCATGCAGTGTATCAGGGATATGAGAGCAGTTAGCATGCTGTGTATCGGGGATATGAGAGCAGTGAGTATGCTGTGTACAAGGGATATGAGAGCTGTTAGCATGCTGTGTAAAAGTGATATGAGAGCAGTTAGCATGCTATGTATCAGGGATATGAGAGCAGATAGTATGCTGTGTAAAAGGGATATGAGAGCAGTTAGCGTGCTGTGTATCAGGGGTATGAGAGGAGTTAGCATGCTGTGTATCAAGGATATGAAAGCAGTTGGTATGCTGTGTATCAGGAATATGAGTGCAGTTAGCATGCTGTGCATCAGGGATATGAGAGCAATTAGCATGCTGTGTAAAAGGGATTTGAGAGCAGTTAGCATGCTGTGTATCATGGATATGAGGGCAGTTAATATGCTGTGCATCAGGGATATGAGAACAGTTAGCATTCTGTGTATCGGATATATGAGAGCAGTTAGGATGCTGTGTAATATTGATATGAGAGCAGTTAGCATACTGTGTATCAGGGACATGAGAGCAGTTAACATGCTGTGTGTCAGGTATATGAGAGCCGTTAGCATGTTGTGTGAAAGGGATATGCAAGCAGTTTGCATACTGTGTATCAGGGATATGACATTAGTTAGGATGCTTTGTATCAAGGGATATGAGAGCTGTTAGCATGCTGTGTAAAAGTGATATGAGAGCAGTTAGCAAGCTGTGTATCAGGGATATAAGAGCAGTAAGCGTGCTGTGAATAAGGGATATGAGAGCAGATAGTATGCTGTGTAAAAGGGATATGAGAGCAGTTAGCGTGCTGTGTATCAGGGATATGAAAGCAGTTAGTATGCTGTGTATCAGGAATATGAGTGCAGTTAGCATGCTGTGCATCAGGGATATGAGAGCAATTAGCTTGCTGTGTAAAAGGGTTTTGAGAGCAGTTAGCATGCAGTGTATCATGGATATGAGGGCAGTTAATTTGCTGTTCATCAGAGATATGAGAGCAGTTAGCGTTCTGTGTGTCGGATATATGAGAGCAGTTAGGATGCTGTGTAATAGTGATATGAGAGCAGTTAGCATACTGTGTATCAGGGATATGAGAGCAGTTAGCATGCTGTGTTTCAGGGACATGAGACCAGTTAACATGCTGTGCGTCAGGGTTATGAGAGCCGTTAGCATGTTGTGTGAAAGGGATATGCTAGCAGTTTGCATGCTGTGTATCTGGGATATGACATTAATTAGGATGCTTTGTATCAAGGGATATGAGAGCTGTTAGTATGCTGTATATCATTGAAATTCAAGCTGTTAGTATGCTGGGTTTCAGGGATATGAGAGCAGTTAGCATGCTGTGTATCGCGTATATGAGAGCAGTTAGCATGCTGTGTATCAGGGATATAAGAGCAGTTAGCATGCTGTGTATCACGGATATAAGAGCTCTTAGCATGCTATGGATCAGTGATATGAGAGCAGTTAGCCTGATGTGTATCAGGGATATGAGAACTATTAGCATGCTGTGTGTCAGGGATATGAGAGAAGTTAGCATGTTGTGTGAAAGGTTTTTGAGAGCAGTTTGCATGCTGTGTATCAGGGATATGAGAGTAGTTAGCATGCTTTGTATCACGGGATATGAGAGCTGTTAGTATGCTGTATATCAGGAAAATTCAAGCTGTTAGTATGCTGTGTTTCAGGGATATAAGAGCAGTTAGCATGCTGTGTATCAGTGATATAAGAGCAGTTAGCATGCTGTGTAAAAGGGATATGAGACAAGTTAATATGATGTGTAAAAGGGTTATGAGAGCAGTTAGCGTGCTGTGTATCAGGGATATGAGAGGACTTAGCATGCTGTGTAGATGCGATATGAGAGAAGTTAGCATGCTGTGTATCGGTTATATGAGAGCAGTTGGCATGCTGTGTATCGGGGAATTTAAAGCAGTTACTATGCTGTGTATCAGAGATATAAGTTCAGTTAGGATGGTGTGCATCAGGTGTATGAGAGGAGTTAGCATGCTGTGTATCACGGATATGAGAACAGTTAGCATGCTGTGAATCAGGGTTATGGGAGCAGTTAGTATTTTGTGTATCAGGAATATAAGAGCAGTTAGGATGGTGTGTATCAAGTATATGACAGCAGTAAGCATGCAGTGTATCAGGGATATGAGAGCAGTTAGCATGCAGTGTATCAGGGATATGAGAGCAGTGAGTATGCTGTGTACAAGGGATTTGAGAGCTGTTAGCATGCTGTGTAAAAGTGATATGAGAGCAGTTAGCATGCTGTGTATCAGGGATATAAGAGCAGTAAGCGTGCTGTGCATCAGGGATATGAGAGCAGATAGTAGGCTGTGTAAAAGGGAAATGAGAGCAGTTAGCGTGCTGTGCATCAGGGATATGAGAGGAGTTAGCATGCTGTGTATCAAGGATATGAGAGCAATTAGCATGCTGTGTAAAAGGGATTTGAGAGCAGTTAGCATGCTGTGTATCATGGATATGAGAGCAGTTAGCATGCTGTGTATCAGGGATATGAGAGCAGTTAGCATGCTGTGTTTCAGGGACATGAGAGCAGTTAACATGCTGTGAGTCAGGGATATGAGAGCCGTTAGCATGTTGTGTGAAAGGAATATGGGAGCAGTTTGCATGCTGTGTATCAGGGATATGACATTAGTTCGGATGCGTTGTATGTCAAGGGATATGAGAGCTGTTAGTATGCTGTATATCATTGAAATTCAAGCTGTTAGTATGCTGTGTTTCAGGGATATGAGAGCAGTTAGCCTGATGTGTATCAGGGATATGAGAACTATTAGCATGCTGTGTGTCAGGGATATGAGAGCAGTTAGCATGTTGTGTGAAAGGTTTTTGAGAGCAGTTTGCATGCTGTGTATCAGGGATATGAGAGTAGTTAGCATGCTTTGTATCACGGGATATGAGAGCTGTTAGTATGCTGTATATCAGGGAAATTCAAGCTATTAATATGCTGTGTTTCACGGATATGAGAGCAGTCAGCATGCTGTGTATCGCGGATATGAGAGCAGTTAGCATGCTGTGTATCAGGGATATAAGAGCAGTTTGCATGCTGTGTATCAGGGAAATGAAAGCAGTTAGCATGCTGTGTATCAGGGATATGAGAGCAGTTAGCATGCTGTGTATCAGGGATATGAGAGCAGTGAGTATGCTGTGTACAAGGGATATGAGAGCTGTTAGCATGCTGTGTAAAAGTGATATGAGAGCAGTTTGCAAGCTGTGTATCAGCGATATAAGAGCAGTAAGCTTGCTGTGAATAAGGGATATGAGAGCAGATAGTATGCTGTGTAAAAGGGATATGAGAGCAGTTAGCGTGCTGTGTATCAGGGATATGAAAGCAGTTAGTATGCTGTGTATCAGGAATATGAGTGCAGTTAGCACGCTGTGCATCAGGGATATGAGAGCAATTAGCTTGCTGTGTAAAAGGGATTTGAGATCAGTTAGCATGCAGTGTATCATGGATATGAGGGCAGTTAATTTGCTGTGCATCAGGGATATGAGAGCAGTTAGCGTTCTGTGTGTCGGATATATGAGAGCAGTTAGGATGCTGTGTAATAGTGATATGAGAGCAGTTAGCATACTGTGTATCAGGGATATGAGAGCAGTTAGCATGCTGTGTTTCAGGGACATGAGACCAGTTAACATGCTGTGCGTCAGGGTTATGAGAGCCATTAGCATGTTGTGTGAAAGGGATATGCGAGCAGTTTGCATGCTGTGTATCTGGGATATGACATTAATTAGGATGCTTTGTATCAAGGGATATGAGAGCTGTTAGTATGCTGTATATCATTGAAATTCAAGCTGTTAGTATGCTGGGTTTCAGGGATATGAGAGCAGTTAGCATGCTGTGTATCGCGGATATGAGAGCAGTTAGCATGCTGTGTATCAGGGATATAAGAGCAGTTAGCATGCTGTGTATCACGGATATAAGAGCTCTTAGCATGCTATGGATCAGTGATATGAGAGCAGTTAGCCTGATGTGTATCAGGGATATGAGAACTATTAGCATGCTGTGTGTCAGGGATATGAGAGAAGTTAGCATGTTGTGTGAAAGGTTTTTGAGAGCAGTTTGCATGCTGTGTATCAGGGATATGAGAGTAGTTAGCATGCTTTGTATCACGGGATATGAGAGCTGTTAGTATGCTGTATATCAGGAAAATTCAAGCTGTTAATATGCTGTGTTTCAGGGATATGAGAGCAGTCAGCATGCTGTGTATCAGGCATATAAGAGCAGTTAGCATGCTGTGTATCAGTGATATAAGAGCAGTTAGCATGCTGTGTAAAAGGGATATGAGACAAGTTAATATGCTGTGTAAAAGTGTTATGAGAGCAGTTAGCGTGCTGTGTATCAGGGATATGAGAGGAATTAGCATGTTGTGTAGATGTGATATGAGAGAAGTTAGCATGCTGTGTATCGGTTATATGAGAGCAGTTGGCATGCTGTGTATCGGGGAATTTAAAGCAGTTACTATGCTGTGTATCAGAGATATAAGTTCAGTTAGGATGGTGTGCATCAGGTGTATGAGAGGAGTTAGCATGCTGTGTATCACGGATATGAGAACAGTTAGCATGCTGTGAATCAGGGTTATGGGAGCAGTTAGTATTTTGTGTATCAGGAATATAAGAGCAGTTAGGATGGTGTGTATCAAGTATATGACAGCAGTAAGCATGCAGTGTATCAGGGATATGACAGCAGTTAGCATGCTGTGTATCAGGGAGATGAGAGCAGTGAGTATGCTGTGTACAAGGGATATGAGAGCTGTTAGCATGCTGTGTAAATGTGATATGAGAGCAGTTAGCATGCTGTGTATCAGGGATATAAGAGCAGTAAGCGTGCTGTGCATCAGGGATATGAGAGCAGATAGTATGCTGTGTAAAAGGGATATGAGAGCAGTTAGCGTGCTGTGTATCAGGGATATGAGAGGAGTTAGCATGCTGTGTATCAAGGATATGAAAGCAGTTAGTATGCTGTGTATCAGGAGTATGAGTGCAGTTAGCATGCTGTGCATCAGGGATATGAGAGCAATTAGCATGCTGTGTAAAAGGGATTTGAGAGCAGTTAGCATGCTGTGTATCATGGATATGAGGGCAGTAAATATGCTGTGCATCAGGGATATGAGAACAGTTAGCATTCTGTGTATCGGATATATGAGAGCATTTAGGATGCTGTGTAATAGTGATATGAGAGCAGTTAGCATACTGTGTATCAGGGATATGAAAGCAGTTAGCATGCTGTGTTTCAGGGACATGAGAGCAGTTAACATGCTGTGAGTCAGGGATATGAGAGCTGTTAGAATGTTGTGTGAAAGGAATGTGCGAGCAGTTTGCATGCTGTGTATCAGGGATATGACATTAGATAGGATGCTTTGTATCAAGGGATATGAGAGCTGTTAGTATGCTGTATATCATTGACATTCAAGCTGTTAGTATGCTGTGTTTCAGGGATATGAGAGCAGTTAGCATGCTGTGTATCAGGGATATGAGCACTATTAGCATGCTGTGTGACAGGGATATGAGAGCAGTTAGCATGTTGTATGAAAGGTTTTTGAGAGCAGTTTGCATGCTGTGTATCAGGGATATGAGAGTAGTTAGCATGCTTTGTATCACGGGACATGAGAGCTGTTAGTATGCTGTATATCAGGGAAATTCAAGATATTAATATGCTGTGTTTCAGGGATAAGAGACCAGTCAGCATGCTGTGTATCGCCGATATGAGAGCATTTAGCATGCTGTGTATCAGGGATATAAGAGCAGTTAGCATGCTGTGTATCAGTGATATAAGAGCAGTTAGCATGCTGTGTAAAAGGGATATGAGACAAGTTAATATGCTGTGTAAAAGTGTTATGAGAGCAGTTAGCGTGCTGTGTATCAGGGATATGAGAGGAGTTAGCATGCTGTGTATCAATGATATGAAAGCAGTTAGTATGCTGTGTATCCGGAATATGAGTGCAGTTAGCATGCTGTGCATCAGTGATATGAGAGCAATTAGCATGCTGTGTAAAAGGGATTTGAGAGCAGTAAGCATGCTGTGTATCATGGATATGAGGGCAGCTTATATGCTGTGCATCAGGGATATGAGAGCACTTAGCAGTCTTTGTATCGGATATATGAGAGCAGTTAGCACGCTGTGTATCAGGGATATGAGAGCAGTTACTATGCTGTGTATCAGGGACATGAGAGCCGTTAGTATGCTGTGTAAAAGGGATATGAGAGCAGTTAGCATGCTGTGTATCAGGGATGTGAGATTAGTTAGGATGCTTTGTATCAAGGGATATGAGAGCTGTTAGTATGCTGTATATCATTGAAATTCAAGCTGTTAGTATGCTGTGTTTCAGGGATATGAGAGCAGTTAGCATGCTGTGTAATAGTGATATGAGAGCAGTTAGCATACTGTGTATCAGGGATATGAGAGCCGTTAGCATGCTGTGTATCAGGGACATTAGTGCAGTTAACGTGCTGTGTGTCAGGGATATGAGATCCGTTAGCATGTTGTGTGAAAGGGATATGCGAGCAGTTTACATGCTGTGTATCAGGGATATGAGATCTGTTAGTATGCTGCATATCATTGAAATTCAAGCTGTTAGTATGCTGTGTTTCAGGGGTATAAGAGCAGTTAGCATGCTTTGTATCGCGGATATAAGAGCAGTTAGCATGCTGTGTATCAGGGATATAAGAGCAGTTAGCCTGATGTGTATCAGGGATATGAGAACTATTAGCATGCTGTGTGTCAGGGATATGAGAGCAGTTAGCATGTTGTGTGAAAGATTTTTGAGAGCAGTTTGCATGCTGTGTAATAGGGATATGAGAGTAGTTAGCATGCTTTGTATCACGGGATATGAGAGCTGTTAGTATGCTGTATATCAGGTAAATTCAAGCTGTTAATATGCTGTGTTTCAGGGATATGAGAGCAGTCAGCATGCTATGTATCGCGGATATGAGAGCAGTTAGCATGCTGTGTATCAGGGATATAAGAGCAGTTTGCATGCTGTGTATCAGGGAAATGAAAGCAGTTAGCATGCTGTGTATCAGGGATATGAGAGCAGTTAGCATGCTGTGTATCCGGGATATGAGAGCAGTGAGTATGCTGTCTACAAGGGATATGAGAGCTGTTAGCATGCTGTGTAAAAGTGATATGAGAGCAGTTAGCAAGCTGTGTATCAGGGATATAAGAGCAGTAAGCGTGCTGTGCATCAGGGATATGAGAGCAGATAGTATGCTGTGTAAAAGGGATATGAGAGCAGTTAGCGTGCTGTGTATCAGGGATATGAAAGCAGTTAGTATGCTGTGTATCAGGAATATGAGTGCAGTTAGCATGCTGTGCATCAGGGATATGAGACCAATTAGCATGCTGTGTAAAAGGGATTTGAGAGCAGTTAGCATGCTGTGTATCATGGATATGAGGGCAGTTAATTTGCTGTGCATCAGGGATATAAGAGCAGTTAGAGTTCTGTGTATCGGATATATGAGAGCAGTTAGGATGCTGTGTAATAGTGATATGAGAGCAGTTAGCATACTGTGTATCAGGGATATGAGAGCAGTTAGCATGCTGTTTTTCAGGGACATGAAACCAGTTTACATGCTGTGTGTCAGGGATATGAGAGCCGTAGGCATGTTGTGTGAAAGGGATATGCGAGCAGTTTGCATGCTGTGTATCTGGGATATGACATTAATTATGATGCTTTGTATCAAGGGATATGAGAGCTGTTAGTATGCTGTATATCATTGAAATTCAAGCTGTTAGTATGCTGTGTTTCAGGGATATGAGAGCAGTTAGCATGCTGTGTATCACGGATATGAGAGCAGTTAGCATGCTGTGTATCAGGGATATAAGAGCAGTTAGCATGCTGTGTATCACGGATATAAGAGCAGTTAGCATGCTATGGATCAGTGATATGAGAGCAGTTAGCCTGATGTATATCAGGGATATGAGAACTATTAGCATGCTGTGTGTCAGGGATATGAGAGAAGTTAGCATGTTGTGTGAAAGGTTTTTGAGAGCAGTTTGCATGCTGTGTATCAGGGATATGAGAGTAGTTAGCATGCTTTGTATCACGGGATATGAGAGCTGTTAGTATGCTGTATATCAGGAAAATTCAAGCTGTTAATATGCTGTGTTTCAGGGATATGAGAGCAGTCAGCATTCTGTGTATCGCGGTTATGAGAGCATTTAGCATGCTGTGTATCAGGGATATAAGAGCAGTTAGCATGCTGTGTAAAAGGGATATGAGACAAGTTAATATGCTGTATAAAAGGGTTATGAGAGCAGTTAGCGTGCTGTGTATCAGGGATATGAGAGGACTTAGCATGCTGTGTAGATGCGATATGAGAGAAGTTAGCATCCTGTGTATCGGTTATATGAGAGCAGTTGGCGTGCTGTGTATCGGGGAATTTAAAGCAGTTACTATGCTGTGTATCAGAGATATAAGTTCAGTTAGGATGGTGTGCATCAGGTGTATGAGAGGAGTTAGCATGCTGTGTATCACGGATATGAGAACAGTTAGCATGCTGTGAATCAGGGTTATGGGAGCAGTTAGTATTTTGTGTATCAGGAATATAAGAGCAGTTAGGATGGTGTGTATCAAGTATATGACAGCAGTAAGCATGCAGTGTATCAGGGATATGACAGCAGTTAGCATGCTGTGTATCAGGGATATGAGAGCAGTGAGTATGCTGTGTACAAGGGATTTGAGAGCTGTTAGCATGCTGTGTAAAAGTGATATGAGAGCAGTTAGCATGCTGTGTATCAGGGATATAAGAGCAGTAAGCGTGCTGTACATCAGCGATATGAGAGCAGATAGTATGCTGTGTAAAAGGGATATGAGAGCAGTTAGCGTGCTGTGTATCAGGGATATGAGAGGAGTTAGCATGCTGTGTATCAAGGATATGAAAGCAGTTAGTATGCTGTGTATCAGGAATATGAGTGCAGTTAGCATGCTGTGCATCAGGGATATGAGAGCAATTAGCATGCTGTGTAAAAGGGATTTGAGAGCAGTTAGCATGCTGTGTATCATGGATATGAGAGCAGTTAGCATACTGTGTATCAGGGATATGAGAGCAGTTAGCATGCTGTGTTTCAGGGACATGAGAGCAGTTAACATGCTGTGAGTCAGGGATATGAGAGCCGTTAGCATGTTGTGTGAAAGGAATATGCGAGCAATTTGCATGCTGTGTATCAGGCATATGACATTAGTTAGGATGCTTTGTATCAAGGGATATGAGAGCTGTTAGTATGCTGTATATCATTGAAATTCCAGCTGTTAGTATGCTGTGTTTCAGGGATATGAGAGCAGTTAGCCTGATGTGTATCACGGATATGAGAACTATTAGCATGCTGTGTGTCAGGGATATGAGAGCAGTTAGCATGTTGTGTGAAATGTTTTTGAGAGCAGTTTGCATGCTGTGTATCAGGGATATGAGAGTAGTTAGCATGCTTTGTATCACGGGATATGAGAGCTGTTAGTATGCTGTATATCAGGGAAATTCAAGCTATTAATATGCTGTGTTTCAGGGATATGAGAGCAGTCAGCATGCTGTGTATCGCCGATATGAGAGCATTTAGCATGCTGTGTATCAGGGATATAAGAGCAGTTAGCATGCTGTGTATCAGTGATATAAGAGCAGTTAGCATGCTGTGTAAAAGGGATATGAGACAAGTTAATATGCTGTGTAAAAGGGTTATGAGAGCAGTTAGCGTGCTGTGTATCAGGGATATGAGAGGAGTTAGCATGCTGTGTATCAATGATATGAAAGCAGTTAGTATGCTGTGTATCCGGAATATGAGTGCAGTTAGCATGCTTTGCATCAGTGATATGAGAGCAATTAGCATGCTGTGTAAAAGGGATTTGAGAGCAGTTAGCATGCTGTGTATCATGGATATGAGGGCAGTTTATATGCTGTGCATCAGGGATATGAGAGCAGTTAGCAGTCTGTGTATCGGATATATGAGAGCAGTTAGGATGCTGTGTAATAGTGATATGAGAGCAGTTAGCATACTGTGTATCAGGGATATGAGAGCAGTTAGCATGTTGTGTGAAAGGGTTATGAGAGCAGTTTGCATGCTGTGTGTCAGGGATATGAGAGCAGTTAGCATGTTGTGTGAAAGGGTTACGAGAGCAGTTTGCATGCTGTGTATCAGGCATATGAGAGCAGTTAGCATGGTGTGTATCAAGGATATGAGAGCAGTTAGTATGCTGTGTATCACGGATATGAGTGCAGTAAGTATGCTGTGCGTCAAGGATATGAGAAAAGTTACCATGCTGTGTAAAAGGAATATGAGAGCAGTTAACCTGCTGTGTATCATGGATATGAGAGCAGTTAGTGTGCTGTGTATCAGGGATATAAGAGCAGTTAGCATGCTGTGTATCAAGGATATGAGAGAAGTTAGCATGCTGTGTATCAGGGATATGAGATCAGTTAGCATGCTGTGTAATGGGATATGAGAGCAGTTAGAAAGCTGTGTAAAAGGGATATGAGAGCAGTTAGCATGCTGTATAGATGTGATATGAGAGAAGTTAGCTTGCTGTGTATCGGTTATATGAGAGCAGTTGGCATGCTGTGTATCGGGTAATTAAAAGCAGTTACTATGCTGTGTATCAGAGATATAAGTTCAGTAAGGATGGTGTGCATCAGGTGTATGAGAGGAGTTAGCATGCTGTGTATCACGGATATGAGAACAGTTAGCATGCTGTGAATCAGGGTTATGGGAGCAGTTAGTATTTTGTGTATCAGGAATATAAGAGCAGTTAGGATGGTGTGTATCAAGTATATGACAGCAGTAAGCATGCAGTGTATCAGGGATATGACAGCAGTCAGCATGCTGTGTATCAGGGATATGACAACAGTGAGTATGCTGTGTACAAGGGATATGAGAGCTGTTAGCATGCTGTGTAAAAGTGATATGAGAGCAGTTAGCATGCTGTGTATCAGGGATATAAGAGCAGTAAGCGTGCTGTGCATCAGGGATATGAGAGCAGATAGTATGCTGTGTAAAAGGGATATGAGAGCAGTTAGCGTGCTGTGTATCAGGGATATGAGAGGAGTTAGCATGCTGTGTATCAAGGATATGAAAGCAGTTAGTATGCTGTGTATAAGGAATATGAGTGCAGTTAGCATGCTGTGCATCAGGGATATGAGAGCAATTAGCATGCTGTGTAAAAGTGATTTGAGAGCAGTTAGTATGCTGTGTATCAGGAATATGAGTGCAGTTAGCATGCTGTGCATCAGGGATATGAGAGCAATTAGCATGCTGTGTAAAAGGGATTTGAGAGCAGTTAGCATGCTGTGTATCATGGATAAGAGGGCAGTTAATTTGCTGTTCATCAGAGATATGAGAGCAGTTAGCGTTCTGTGTATCGGATATATGAGAGCAGTTAGGATGCTGTGTAATAGTGACATGAGAGCAGTTAGCATACTGTGTATCAGGGATATGAGAGCAGTTAGCATGCTGTGTTTCAGGGACATGAGAGCAGTTAACATGCTGTGTGTCAGGGATATGAGAGCCGTTAGCATGTTGTGTGAAAGGGATATGCGAGCAGTTTGCATGCTTTGTATCTGGGATATGACATTAGTTAGGATGCTTTGTATCAAGGGATATGAGAGCTGTTAGTATGCTGTATATCATTGAAATTCAAGCTGTTAGTATGCTGTGTTTCAGGGATATGAGAGCAGTTAGCATGCTGTGTATCGCGTATATGAGAGCAGTTAGCATGCTGTGTATCAGGGATATAAGAGCAGTTAGCATGCTGTGTATCACGGATATAAGAGCAGTTAGCGTGCTATGGATCAGTGATATGAGAGCAGTTAGCCTGATGTGTATCAGGGATATGAGAACTATTAGCATGCTGTGTGTCAGGGATATGAGAGCAGTTAGCATGCTGTGTATCAGGGATATGAGATTAGTTAGGATGCTTTGTATCAAGGGATATGAGAGCTGTTAGTATGCTGTATATCATTGAAATTCAAGCTGTTAGTATGCTGTGTTTCAGGGATATGAGAGCAGTTAGCATGCTGTGTATCAGGGATATGAGAACTATTAGCATGCTGTGTGTCAGGGCTATGAGAGCAGTTAGCATGTTTTGTGAAAGGTTTTTGAGAGCAGTTTGCATGCTGTGTATCAGGGATATGAGAGTAGTTAGCATGCTTTGTATCACGGGATATGAGAGCTGTTAGTATGCTGTATATCAGGGAAATTCAAGCTATTAATATGCTGTGTTTCAGGGATATGAGAGCAGTCAGCATGCTGTGTATCGCCGATATGAGAGCATTTAGCATGCTGTGTATCAGGGATATAAGAGCAGTTAGCATGCTGTGTATCAGTGATATAAGAGCAGTTAGCATGCTGTGTAAAAGGGATATGAGACAAGTTAATATGCTGTGTAAAAGGGTTATGAGAGCAGTTAGCATGCTGTGTATCAGGGATATGAGAGGACTTAGCATGCTGTGCAGATGTGATATGAGAGAAGTTAGCATGCTGTGTATCGGTTATATGAGAGCAGTTGGCATGCTGTGTATCGGGGAATTTAAAGCAGTTACTATGCTGTGTATCAGAGATATAAGTTCAGTTAGGTTGGTGTGCATCAGGTGTATGAGAGGAGTTAGCATGCTGTGTATCACGGATATGAGAACAGTTAGCATGCTGTGAATCAGGGTTATGGGAGCAGTTAGTATTTTGTGTATCAGGAATATAAGAGCAGTTAGGATGGTGTGTATCAAGTATATGACAGCAGTAAGCATGCAGTGTATCAGGGATATGAGAGCAGTTAGCATGCTGTGTATCAGGGCTATGAGAGCAGTGAGTATGCTGTGTACAAGGGATAAGAGAGCTGTTAGCATGCTGTGTAAAAGTGATATGAGAGCAGTTAGCATGCTGTGTATCAGGGATATAAGAGCAGTAAGCGTGCTGTGCATCAGGGATATGAGAGCAGATAGTATGCTGTGTAAAAGGGATATGAGAGCAGTTAGCGTGCTGTGTATCAGGGATATGAGAGGAGTTAGCATGCTGTGTATCAAGGATATGAAAGCAGTTAGTATGCTGTGTATCAGGAATATGAGAGCAGTTAGCATGCTGTGCATCAGGGATATGAGAGCAATTAGCATGCTGTGTAAAAGGGATTTGAGAGCAGTTAGCATGCTGTGTATCATGGATATGAGGGCAGTTAATATGCTGTGCATCAGAGATATGAGAACAGTTAGCATTCTGTGTATCGGATATATGAGAGCAGTTAGGATGCTGTGTAATAGTGATATGAGAGCAGTTAGTACGCTGTGTATCAGGGATATGAGAGCAGTTAAAATGCTGTGTATCAGGGACATGAGAGCCGTTAGTATGCTGTGTAAAAGGGATATGAGAGCAGTTAGCATGCTGTGTATCAGGGATATGAGATTAGTTAGGATGCTTTGTATCAAGGGATATGAGAGCTGTTAGTATGCTGTATATCATTGAAATTCAAGCTGTTAATATGCTGTGTTTCAGGGATATGAGAGCAGTCAGCATGCTGTGTATCAGGCATATAAGAGCAGTTAGCATGCTGTGTATCAGTGATATAAGAGCAGTTAGCATGCTGTGTAAAAGGGATATGAGACAAGTTAATATGCTGTGTAAAAGTGTTATGAGAGCAGTTAGCGTGCTGTGTATCAGGGATATGAGAGGAATTAGCATGTTGTGTAGATGTGATATGAGAGAAGTTAGCATGCTGTGTATCGGTTATATGAGAGCAGTTGGCATGCTGTGTATCGGGGAATTTAAAGCAGTTACTATGCTGTGTATCAGAGATATAAGTTCAGTTAGGATGGTGTGCATCAGGTGTATGAGAGGAGTTAGCATGCTGTGTATCACGGATATGAGAACAGTTAGCATGCTGTGAATCAGGGTTATGGGAGCAGTTAGTATGCTGTGTATCAGGAGTATGAGTGCAGTTAGCATGCTGTGCATCAGGGATATGAGAGCAATTAGCATGCTGTGTAAAAGGGATTTGAGAGCAGTTAGCATGCTGTGTATCATGGATATGAGGGCAGTAAATATGCTGTGCATCAGGGATATGAGAACAGTTAGCATTCTGTGTATCGGATATATGAGAGCATTTAGGATGCTGTGTAATAGTGATATGAGAGCAGTTAGCATACTGTGTATCAGGGATATGAAAGCAGTTAGCATGCTGTGTTTCAGGGACATGAGAGCAGTTAACATGCTGTGAGTCAGGGATATGAGAGCTGTTAGAATGTTGTGTGAAAGGAATGTGCGAGCAGTTTGCATGCTGTGTATCAGGGATATGACATTAGATAGGATGCTTTGTATCAAGGGATATGAGAGCTGTTAGTATGCTGTATATCATTGACATTCAAGCTGTTAGTATGCTGTGTTTCAGGGATATGAGAGCAGTTAGCATGCTGTGTATCAGGGATATGAGAACTATTAGCATGCTGTGTGACAGGGATATGAGAGCAGTTAGCATGTTGTATGAAAGGTTTTTGAGAGCAGTTTGCATGCTGTGTATCAGGGATATGAGAGTAGTTAGCATGCTTTGTATCACGGGACATGAGAGCTGTTAGTATGCTGTATATCAGGGAAATTCAAGATATTAATATGCTGTGTTTCAGGGATAAGAGACCAGTCAGCATGCTGTGTATCGCCGATATGAGAGCATTTAGCATGCTGTGTATCAGGGATATAAGAGCAGTTAGCATGCTGTGTATCAGTGATATAAGAGCAGTTAGCATGCTGTGTAAAAGGGATATGAGACAAGTTAATATGCTGTGTAAAAGTGTTATGAGAGCAGTTAGCGTGCTGTGTATCAGGGATATGAGAGGAGTTAGCATGCTGTGTATCAATGATATGAAAGCAGTTAGTATGCTGTGTATCCGGAATATGAGTGCAGTTAGCATGCTGTGCATCAGTGATATGAGAGCAATTAGCATGCTGTGTAAAAGGGATTTGAGAGCAGTAAGCATGCTGTGTATCATGGATATGAGGGCAGCTTATATGCTGTGCATCAGGGATATGAGAGCACTTAGCAGTCTTTGTATCGGATATATGAGAGCAGTTAGCACGCTGTGTATCAGGGATATGAGAGCAGTTACTATGCTGTGTATCAGGGACATGAGAGCCGTTAGTATGCTGTGTAAAAGGGATATGAGAGCAGTTAGCATGCTGTGTATCAGGGATGTGAGATTAGTTAGGATGCTTTGTATCAAGGGATATGAGAGCTGTTAGTATGCTGTATATCATTGAAATTCAAGCTGTTAGTATGCTGTGTTTCAGGGATATGAGAGCAGTTAGCATGCTGTGTAATAGTGATATGAGAGCAGTTAGCATACTGTGTATCAGGGATATGAGAGCCGTTAGCATGCTGTGTATCAGGGACATTAGTGCAGTTAACGTGCTGTGTGTCAGGGATATGAGAGCCGTTAGCATGTTGTGTGAAAGGGATATGCGAGCAGTTTACATGCTGTGTATCAGGGATATGAGATCTGTTAGTATGCTGCATATCATTGAAATTCAAGCTGTTAGTATGCTGTGTTTCAGGGGTATAAGAGCAGTTAGCATGCTTTGTATCGCGGATATAAGAGCAGTTAGCATGCTGTGTATCAGGGATATAAGAGCAGTTAGCCTGATGTGTATCAGGGATATGAGAACTATTAGCATGCTGTGTGTCAGGGATATGAGAGCAGTTAGCATGTTGTGTGAAAGATTTTTGAGAGCAGTTTGCATGCTGTGTAATAGGGTTATGAGAGTAGTTAGCATGCTTTGTATCACGGGATATGAGAGCTGTTAGTATGCTGTATATCAGGTAAATTCAAGCTGTTAATATGCTGTGTTTCAGGGATATGAGAGCAGTCAGCATGCTTTGTATCGCGGATATGAGAGCAGTTAGCATGCTGTGTATCAGGGATATTAGAGCAGTTTGCATGCTGTGTATCAGGGAAATGAAAGCAGTTAGCATGCTGTGTATCAGGGATATGAGAGCAGTTAGCATGCTGTGTATCCGGGATATGAGAGCAGTGAGTATGCTGTCTACAAGGGATATGAGAGCTGTTAGCATGCTGTGTAAAAGTGATATGAGAGCAGTTAGCAAGCTGTGTATCAGGGATATAAGAGCAGTAAGCGTGCTGTGCATCAGGGATATGAGAGCAGATAGTATGCTGTGTAAAAGGGATATGAGAGCAGTTAGCGTGCTGTGTATCAGGGATATGAAAGCAGTTAGTATGCTGTGTATCAGGAATATGAGTGCAGTTAGCATGCTGTGCATCAGGGATATGAGACCAATTAGCATGCTGTGTAAAAGGGATTTGAGAGCAGTTAGCATGCTGTGTATCATGGATATGAGGGCAGTTAATTTGCTGTGCATCAGGGATATAAGAGCAGTTAGAGTTCTGTGTATCGGATATATGAGAGCAGTTAGGATGCTGTGTAATAGTGATATGAGAGCAGTTAGCATACTGTGTATCAGGGATATGAGAGCAGTTAGCATGCTGTTTTTCAGGGACATGAAACCAGTTTACATGCTGTGTGTCAGGGATATGAGAGCCGTAGGCATGTTGTGTGAAAGGGATATGCGAGCAGTTTGCATGCTGTGTATCTGGGATATGACATTAATTATGATGCTTTGTATCAAGGGATATGAGAGCTGTTAGTATGCTGTATATCATTGAAATTCAAGCTGTTAGTATGCTGTGTTTCAGGGATATGAGAGCAGTTAGCATGCTGTGTATCACGGATATGAGAGCAGTTAGCATGCTGTGTATCAGGGATATAAGAGCAGTTAGCATGCTGTGTATCACGGATATAAGAGCAGTTAGCATGCTATGGATCAGTGATATGAGAGCAGTTAGCCTGATGTATATCAGGATATGAGAACTATTAGCATGCTGTGTGTCAGGGATATGAGAGAAGTTAGCATGTTGTGTGAAAGGTTTTTGAGAGCAGTTTGCATGCTGTGTATCAGGGATATGAGAGTAGTTAGCATGCTTTGTATCACGGGATATGAGAGCTGTTAGTATGCTGTATATCAGGAAAATTCAAGCTGTTAATATGCTGTGTTTCAGGGATATGAGAGCAGTCAGCATTCTGTGTATCGCGGTTATGAGAGCATTTAGCATGCTGTGTATCAGGGATATAAGAGCAGTTAGCATGCTGTGTAAAAGGGATATGAGACAAGTTAATATGCTGTATAAAAGGGTTATGAGAGCAGTTAGCGTGCTGTGTATCAGGGATATGAGAGGACTTAGCATGCTGTGTAGATGCGATATGAGAGAAGTTAGCATCCTGTGTATCGGTTATATGAGAGCAGTTGGCGTGCTGTGTATCGGGGAATTTAAAGCAGTTACTATGCTGTGTATCAGAGATATAAGTTCAGTTAGGATGGTGTGCATCAGGTGTATGAGAGGAGTTAGCATGCTGTGTATCACGGATATGAGAACAGTTAGCATGCTGTGAATCAGGGTTATGGGAGCAGTTAGTATTTTGTGTATCAGGAATATAAGAGCAGTTAGGATGCTGTGTATCAAGTATATGACAGCAGTAAGCATGCAGTGTATCAGGGATATGACAGCAGTTAGCATGCTGTGTATCAGGGATATGAGAGCAGTGAGTATGCTGTGTACAAGGGATTTGAGAGCTGTTAGCATGCTGTGTAAAAGTGATATGAGAGCAGTTAGCATGCTGTGTATCAGGGATATAAGAGCAGTAAGCGTGCTGTACATCAGCGATATGAGAGCAGATAGTATGCTGTGTAAAAGGGATATGAGAGCAGTTAGCGTGCTGTGTATCAGGGATATGAGAGGAGTTAGCATGCTGTGTATCAAGGATATGAAAGCAGTTAGTATGCTGTGTATCAGGAATATGAGTGCAGTTAGCATGCTGTGCATCAGGGATATGAGAGCAATTAGCATGCTGTGTAAAAGGGATTTGAGAGCAGTTAGCATGCTGTGTATCATGGATATGAGAGCAGTTAGCATACTGTGTATCAGGGATATGAGAGCAGTTAGCATGCTGTGTTTCAGGGACATGAGAGCAGTTAACATGCTGTGAGTCAGGGATATGAGAGCCGTTAGCATGTTGTGTGAAAGGAATATGCGAGCAATTTGCATGCTGTGTATCAGGCATATGACATTAGTTAGGATGCTTTGTATCAAGGGATATGAGAGCTGTTAGTATGCTGTATATCATTGAAATTCCAGCTGTTAGTATGCTGTGTTTCAGGGATATGAGAGCAGTTAGCCTGATGTGTATCACGGATATGAGAACTATTAGCATGCTGTGTGTCAGGGATATGAGAGCAGTTAGCATGTTGTGTGAAATGTTTTTGAGAGCAGTTTGCATGCTGTGTATCAGGGATATGAGAGTAGTTAGCATGCTTTGTATCACGGGATATGAGAGCTGTTAGTATGCTGTATATCAGGGAAATTCAAGCTATTAATATGCTGTGTTTCAGGGATATGAGAGCAGTCAGCATGCTGTGTATCGCCGATATGAGAGCATTTAGCATGCTGTGTATCAGGGATATAAGAGCAGTTAGCATGCTGTGTATCAGTGATATAAGAGCAGTTAGCATGCTGTGTAAAAGGGATATGAGACAAGTTAATATGCTGTGTAAAAGGGTTATGAGAGCAGTTAGCGTGCTGTGTATCAGGGATATGAGAGGAGTTAGCATGCTGTGTATCAATGATATGAAAGCAGTTAGTATGCTGTGTATCCGGAATATGAGTGCAGTTAGCATGCTTTGCATCAGTGATATGAGAGCAATTAGCATGCTGTGTAAAAGGGATTTGAGAGCAGTTAGCATGCTGTGTATCATGGATATGAGGGCAGTTTATATGCTGTGCATCAGGGATATGAGAGCAGTTAGCAGTCTGTGTATCGGATATATGAGAGCAGTTAGGATGCTGTGTAATAGTGATATGAGAGCAGTTAGCATACTGTGTATCAGGGATATGAGAGCAGTTAGCATGTTGTGTGAAAGGGTTATGAGAGCAGTTTGCATGCTGTGTGTCAGGGATATGAGAGCAGTTAGCATGTTGTGTGAAAGGGTTACGAGAGCAGTTTGCATGCTGTGTATCAGGCATATGAGAGCAGTTAGCATGGTGTGTATCAAGGATATGAGAGCAGTTAGTATGCTGTGTATCACGGATATGAGTGCAGTAAGTATGCTGTGCGTCAAGGATATGAGAAAAGTTACCATGCTGTGTAAAAGGAATATGAGAGCAGTTAACCTGCTGTGTATCATGGATATGAGAGCAGTTAGTGTGCTGTGTATCAGGGATATAAGAGCAGTTAGCATGCTGTGTATCAAGGATATGAGAGAAGTTAGCATGCTGTGTATCAGGGATATGAGATCAGTTAGCATGCTGTGTAATGGGATATGAGAGCAGTTAGAAAGCTGTGTAAAAGGGATATGAGAGCAGTTAGCATGCTGTATAGATGTGATATGAGAGAAGTTAGCTTGCTGTGTATCGGTTATATGAGAGCAGTTGGCATGCTGTGTATCGGGTAATTAAAAGCAGTTACTATGCTGTGTATCAGAGATATAAGTTCAGTAAGGATGGTGTGCATCAGGTGTATGAGAGGAGTTAGCATGCTGTGTATCACGGATATGAGAACAGTTAGCATGCTGTGAATCAGGGTTATGGGAGCAGTTAGTATTTTGTGTATCAGGAATATAAGAGCAGTTAGGATGGTGTGTATCAAGTATATGACAGCAGTAAGCATGCAGTGTATCAGGGATATGACAGCAGTCAGCATGCTGTGTATCAGGGATATGACAACAGTGAGTATGCTGTGTACAAGGGATATGAGAGCAATTAGCATGCTGTGTAAAAGTGATTTGAGAGCAGTTAGTATGCTGTGTATCAGGAATATGAGTGCAGTTAGCATGCTGTGCATCAGGGATATGAGAGCAATTAGCATGCTGTGTAAAAGGGATTTGAGAGCAGTTAGCATGCTGTGTATCATGGATAAGAGGGCAGTTAATTTGCTGTTCATCAGAGATATGAGAGCAGTTAGCGTTCTGTGTATCGGATATATGAGAGCAGTTAGGATGCTGTGTAATAGTGACATGAGAGCAGTTAGCATACTGTGTATCAGGGATATGAGAGCAGTTAGCATGCTGTGTTTCAGGGACATGAGAGCAGTTAACATGCTGTGTGTCAGGGATATGAGAGCCGTTAGCATGTTGTGTGAAAGGGATATGCGAGCAGTTTGCATGCTTTGTATCTGGGATATGACATTAGTTAGGATGCTTTGTATCAAGGGATATGAGAGCTGTTAGTATGCTGTATATCATTGAAATTCAAGCTGTTAGTATGCTGTGTTTCAGGGATATGAGAGCAGTTAGCATGCTGTGTATCGCGTATATGAGAGCAGTTAGCATGCTGTGTATCAGGGATATAAGAGCAGTTAGCATGCTGTGTATCACGGATATAAGAGCAGTTAGCGTGCTATGGATCAGTGATATGAGAGCAGTTAGCCTGATGTGTATCAGGGATATGAGAACTATTAGCATGCTGTGTGTCAGGGATATGAGAGCAGTTAGCATGCTGTGTATCATTGAAATTCAAGCTGTTAGTATGCTGTGTTTCAGGGATATGAGAGCAGTTAGCATGCTGTGTATCAGGGATATGAGAACTATTAGCATGCTGTGTGTCAGGGCTATGAGAGCAGTTAGCATGTTTTGTGAAAGGTTTTTGAGAGCAGTTTGCATGCTGTGTATCAGGGATATGAGAGTAGTTAGCATGCTTTGTATCACGGGATATGAGAGCTGTTAGTATGCTGTATATCAGGGAAATTCAAGCTATTAATATGCTGTGTTTCAGGGATATGAGAGCAGTCAGCATGCTGTGTATCGCCGATATGAGAGCATTTAGCATGCTGTGTATCAGGGATATAAGAGCAGTTAGCATGCTGTGTATCAGTGATATAAGAGCAGTTAGCATGCTGTGTAAAAGGGATATGAGAGGACTTAGCATGCTGTGCAGATGTGATATGAGAGAAGTTAGCATGCTGTGTATCGGTTATATGAGAGCAGTTGGCATGCTGTGTATCGGGGAATTTAAAGCAGTTACTATGCTGTGTATCAGAGATATAAGTTCAGTTAGGTTGGTGTGCATCAGGTGTATGAGAGGAGTTAGCATGCTGTGTATCACGGATATGAGAACAGTTAGCATGCTGTGAATCAGGGTTATGGGAGCAGTTAGTATTTTGTGTATCAGGAATATAAGAGCAGTTAGGATGGTGTGTATCAAGTATATGACAGCAGTAAGCATGCAGTGTATCAGGGATATGAGAGCAGTTAGCATGCTGTGTATCAGGGCTATGAGAGCAGTGAGTATGCTGTGTACAAGGGATAAGAGAGCTGTTAGCATGCTGTGTAAAAGTGATATGAGAGCAGTTAGCATGCTGTGTATCAGGGATATAAGAGCAGTAAGCGTGCTGTGCATCAGGGATATGAGAGCAGATAGTATGCTGTGTAAAAGGGATATGAGAGCAGTTAGCGTGCTGTGTATCAG
The DNA here is from genome assembly GCF_017639515.1 of Carcharodon carcharias. NCBI lineage: Eukaryota > Metazoa > Chordata > Chondrichthyes > Lamniformes > Lamnidae > Carcharodon > Carcharodon carcharias. The sequence continues at coordinate 86,520,426 of NC_054471.1, forward strand.
GGATATGAGAGGAGTTAGCATGCTGTGTATCAAGGATATGAAAGCAGTTAGTATGCTGTGTATCAGGAATATGAGTGCAGTTAGCATGCTGTGCATCAGGGATATGAGAGCAATTAGCATGCTGTGTAAAAGGGATTTGAGAGCAGTTAGCATGCTGTGTATCATGGATATGAGGGCAGTTAATATGCTGTGCATCAGAGATATGAGAACAGTTAGCATTCTGTGTATCGGATATATGAGAGCAGTTAGGATGCTGTGTAATAGTGATATGAGAGCAGTTAGTACGCTGTGTATCAGGGATATGAGAGCAGTTAAAATGCTGTGTATCAGGGACATGAGAGCCGTTAGTATGCTGTGTAAAAGGGATATGAGAGCAGTTAGCATGCTGTGTATCAGGGATATGAGATTAGTTAGGATGCTTTGTATCAAGGGATATGAGAGCTGTTAGTATGCTGTATATCATTGAAATTCAAGCTGTTAGTATGCTGTGTTTCAGGGATATGAGAGCAGTTAGCATGCTGTGTAATAGTGATTTGAGAGCAGTTAGCATACTGTGTATCAGGGATATGAGAGCCGTTAGCATGCTGTGTATCAGGGACATTAGAGCAGTTAACGTGCTGTGTGTCAGGGATATGAGAGACGTTAGCATGTTGTGTGAAAGGGATATGCGAGCAGTTTACATGCTGTGTGTCAGGGATATGAGATTAGTTAGGATGCTTTGTATCAAGGGATATGAGATCTGTTAGTATGCTGTATATCATTGAAATTCAAGCTGTTAGTATGCTGTGTTTCAGGGGTATAAGAGCAGTTAGCATGCTTTGTATCGCGGATATAAGAGCAGTTAGCATGCTGTGTATCAGGGATATAAGAGCAGTTAGCCTGATGTGTATCAGGGATATGAGAACATTTAGCATGCTGTGTGTCAGGGATATGAGAGCAGTTAGCATGTTGTGTGAAAGATTTTTGAGAAGAGTTTGCATGCTGTGTATCAGGGATATGAGAGTAGTTAGCATGCTTTGTATCACGGGATATGAGAGCTGTTAGTATGCTGTATATCAGGTAAATTCAAGCTGTTAATATGCTGTGTTTCAGTGATATGAGAGCAGTCAGCATGCTGTGTATCGCGGATATGAGAGCAGTTAGCATGCTGTGTATCAGGCATATAAGAGCAGTTTGCATGCTGTGTATCAGGGAAATGAAAGCAGTTAGCATGCTGTGTATCAGGGATATGAGAGCAGTTAGCATGCTGTGTATCAGCGATATGAGAGCAGTTAGTATGCTGTGTATCAGTTATATGAGAGTAGTTAGCATGCTGTGTTACAGCGATATAAGAGCAGTAAGCGTGCTGTGCATCAGGGATATGAGAGGTGTTAGCATGCTGTGTATCAAGGATATGAGAGCAATTAGCATGCTGTGTAAAAGGGATTTGAGAGCAGTTAGCATGCTGTGTATCATGGATATGAGAGCAGTTAGCATACTGTGTATCAGGGATATGAGAGCAGTTAGCATGCTGTGTTTCAGGGACATGAGAGCAGTTAACATGCTGTGAGTCAGGGATATGAGAGCCGTTAGCATGTTGTGTGAAAGGAATATGGGAGCAGTTTGCATGCTGTGTATCAGGGATATGACATTAGTTAGGATGCTTTGTATATCAAGGGATATGAGAGCTGTTAGTATGCTGTATATCATTGAAATTCAAGCTGTTAGTATGCTGTGTTTCAGGGATATGAGAGCAGTTAGCCTGATGTGTATCAGGGATATGAGAACTATTAGCATGCTGTGTGTCAGGGATATGAGAGCAGTTAGCATGTTGTGTGAAAGGTTTTTGAGAGCAGTTTGCATGCTGTGTATCAGGGATATGAGAGTAGTTAGCATGCTTTGTATCACGGGATATGAGAGCTGTTAGTATGCTGTATATCAGGGAAATTCAAGCTATTAATATGCTGTGGTTCAGGGATATGAGAGCAGTCAGCATGCTGTGTATCGCCGATATGAGAGCATTTAGCATGCTGTGTATCAGGGATATAAGAGAAGTTAGCATGCTGTGTATCAGTGATATAAGAGCAGTTAGCATGCTGTGTAAAAGGGATATGAGACAAATTAATATGCTGTGCAAAAGGTGTATGAGAGCAGTTAGCGTGCTGTGTATCAGGGATATGAGAGGAGTTAGCATGCTGTGAATCAATGATATGAAAGCAGTTAGTATGCTGTGTATCCGGAATATGAGTGCAGTTAGCATGCTGTGCATCAGTGATATGAGAGCAATTAGCATGCTGTGTAAAAGGCATTTGAGAGCAGTTAGCATGCTGTGTATCATGGATATGAGGGCAGTTTATATGCTGTGCATCAGGGATATGAGAGCACTTAGCAGTCTGTGTATCGGATATATGAGAGCAGTTAGCACGCTGTGTATCAGGGATATGAGAGCAGTTACTATGCTGTGTATCAGGGACATGAGAGCCGTTAGTATGCTGTGTAAAAGGGATATGAGAGTAGTTAGCATGCTGTGTATCAGGGATATGAGATTAGTTAGGATGCTTTGTATCAAGGGATATGAGAGCTGTTAGTATGCTGTATATCATTGAAATTCAAGCTGTTAGTTTGTTGTGTTTCAGGGATATGAGAGCAGTTAGCATGCTGTGTAATAGTGATATGAGAGCAGTTAGCATACTGTGTATCAGGGATAAGAGAGCCGTTAGCATGCTGTGTATCAGGGACATTAGAGCAGTTAACGTGCTGTGTGTCAGGGATATGAGAGCCGTTAGCATGTTGTGTGAAAGGGATATGCGAGCAGTTTACATGCTCTATATCAGGGATATGAGTTTAGTTAGGATGCTTTGTATCAAGGGATATGAGAGCTGTTAGTATGCTGTATATCATTGAAATTCAAGCTGTTAGTATGCTGTGTTTCAAAGGTATAAGAGCAGTTAGCATGCTTTGTATCGCGGATATAAGAGCAGTTAGCATGCTGTGTATCAGGGATATAAGAGCAGTTAGCCTGATGTGTATCAGGGATATGAGAACTATTAGCATGCTGTGTGTCAGGGATATGAGAGCAGTTAGCATGTTGTGTGAAAGATTTTTGAGAGCAGTTTGCATGCTGTGTATCAGGGATATGAGAGTAGTTAGCATGCTTTGTATAACGGGATATGAGAGCTGTTAGTATGCTGTATATCAGGTAAATTCAAGCTGTTAATATGCTGTGTTTCAGTGATATGAGAGCAGTCAGCATGCTGTGTATCGCGGATATGAGAGCAGTTAGCATGCTGTGTATCAGGCATATAAGAGCAGTTTGCATGCTGTGTATCAGGGAAATGAAAGCAGTTAGCATGCTGTGTATCAGGGATATGAGAGCAATTAGCATGCTGTGTATCAGCCATATGAAAGCAGTTAGTATGCTGTGTATCAGTTATATGAGAGTAGTTAGCATGCTGTGATACAGCGATATAAGAGCAGTAAGCGTGCTGTGCATCAGGGATATGAGAGCAGTTATATGCTGTGTAAAAGGGATATGATACCAGTCAGCATGCTGTGTAAAAGGGATATGAGTGCAGTTAGCATGCTGTGCATCAGGGATAAAAGAGCAGTTATTTTGCTGTGTATCAGGGATATGAGAGCAGTTAGCATGCTGTGTATCAGGGATATGAGATTAGTTAGGATGCTTTGTATCAAGGGATATGAGAGCTGTTAGTATGCTGTATATCATTGAAATTCAAGCTGTTAGTATGCTGTGTTTCAGGGATATGAGACCAGTTAGCATGCTGTGTAATAGTGATATGAGAGCAGTTAGCATACTGTGTATCAGGGATAAGAGAGCCGTTAGCATGCTGTGTATCAGGGACATTAGAGCAGTTAACGTGCTGTGTGTCAGGGATATGAGAGCCGTTAGCATGTTGTGTGAAAGGGATATGCGAGCAGTTTACATACTCTATATCAGGGATATGAGATTAGTTAGGATGCTTTGTATCAAAGGATATGAGAGCTGTTAGTATGCTGCATATCATTGAAATTCAAGCTGTTAATATGCTGTGTTTCAGGGGTATAAGAGCAGTTAGCATGCTTTGTATCGCGGATATAAGAGCAGTTAGCACGCTGTGTATCAGGGATATAAGAGCAGTTAGCCTGATGTGTATCAGGGATATGAGAACTATTAGCATGCTGTGTATCAGGGATATGAGAGTAGTTAGCATGCTTTGTATCAAGTGATATGAGAGCTGTTAGTATGCTGTATATCAGGTAAATTCAAGCTGTTAATATGCTGTGTTTCAGTGATATGAGAGCAGTCAGCATGCTGTGTATCGCGGATATGAGAGCAGTTAGCATGCTGTGTATCAGGCATATAAGAGCAGTTTGCATGCTGTGTATCAGGGAAATGAAAGCAGTTAGCATGCTGTGTATCAGGGATATGAGAGCAGTTAGCATGCTGTGTATCAGCGATATGAGAGTAGTTAGTATGCTGTGTATCAGTTATATGAGAGTAGTTAGCATGCTGTGTTACAGCGATATAAGAGCAGTAAGCGTGCTGTGCATCAGGGATATGAGAGCAGTTATATGCTGTGTAAAAGGGATATGATACCAGTCAGCATGCTGTGTAAAAGGGATATGAGTGCAGTTAGCATGCTGTGCATCAGGGATAAAAGAGCAGTTAGCGTGCTGTGTATCAGGGATATGAGAGGAGTTAGAATGCTGTGTATCAAGGATATGAAAGCAGTTAGTATGCTGTGTATCAGGAACATGAATGCTGTTAGCAGGCTGTGCATCAGCGATATGATAGCAGTTAGCATGCTGTGTAAAAGGGTTTTGAGAGCAGTTAGCATGCTGTGTATCATGGATATGAGGGCAGTTAATATGCTGTGCATCAGTGATATGAGAACAGTTAGCATTCTGTGTATCCGGTATAGGAGAGCAGTTAGCATGCTGTGTATCGGGTATATGAGAGCAGTTGGCATGCTGGGTATCTGGGATATGAGAGCAGTTACTATGCTGTGTATCAGGGATATAAGAGCAGTGAAGATGGTGTGTATCAGGGATATGAGAGGAGTTAGCATGCAGTGTATCTGGGATAAGAGAGCAGTTAGTATGCTGTGTATCAGGGATATAAGAGCAGTTAGGATGGTGTGTATCAGGGATATGAGAGCAGTTAGCATGCTGTGTATCAGGGATATGAGAGCAGTGAGTATGCTGTGTACAAGGGATATGAGAGCTGTTAGCATGCTGTGTAAAAGTGATATGAGAGCAGTTAGCATGCTGTGTATCAGGGATATAAGAGCATTTAGTATGCTGTGTAAAAGGAACATGAGAGCAGTTAGCCTGATGTGTATCAGGGATATGAGAACAGTTAGCTTGCTGTGTGTCAGGGATATGAGAGCAGTTTGCATGCTGTGTATCAGGGAAATGAAAGCAGTTAGCATGCTGTGTATCAGGGATATGAGAGCAGTTAGCATGCTGTGTATCAGCGATATGAGAGCAGTTAGTATGCTGTGTATCAGTTATATGAGAGTAGTTAGCATGCTGTGTTACAGCGATATAAGAGCAGTAAGCGTGCTGTGCATCAGGGATATGAGAGGAGTTAGCATGCTGTGTATCAAGGATATGAGAGCAATTAGCATGCTGTGTAAAAGGGATTTGAGAGCAGTTAGCATGCTGTGTATCATGGATATGAGAGCAGTTAGCATACTGTGTATCAGGGATATGAGAGCAGTTAGCATGCTGTGTTTCAGGGACATGAGAGCAGTTAACATGCTGTGAGTCAGGGATATGAGAGCCGTTAGCATGTTGTGTGAAAGGAATATGGGAGCAGTTTGCATGCTGTGTATCAGGGATATGACATTAGTTAGGATGCTTTGTATATCAAGGGATATGAGAGCTGTTAGTATGCTGTATATCATTGAAATTCAAGCTGTTAGTATGCTGTGTTTCAGGGATATGAGAGCAGTTAGCCTGATGTGTATCAGGGATATGAGAACTATTAGCATGCTGTGTGTCAGGGATATGAGAGCAGTTAGCATGTTGTGTGAAATGTTTTTGAGAGCAGTTTGCATGCTGTGTATCAGGGATATGAGAGTAGTTAGCATGCTTTGTATCACGGGATATGAGAGCTGTTAGTATGCTGTATATCAGGGAAATTCAAGCTATTAATATGCTGTGGTTCAGGGATATGAGAGCAGTCAGCATGCTGTGTATCGCCGATATGAGAGCATTTAGCATGCTGTGTATCAGGGATATAAGAGAAGTTAGCATGCTGTGTATCAGTGATATAAGAGCAGTTAGCATGCTGTGTAAAAGGGATATGAGACAAATTAATATGCTGTGCAAAAGGTGTATGAGAGCAGTTAGCGTGCTGTGTATCAGGGATATGAGAGGAGTTAGCATGCTGTGAATCAATGATATGAAAGCAGTTAGTATGCTGTGTATCCGGAATATGAGTGCAGTTAGCATGCTGTGCATCAGTGATATGAGAGCAATTAGCATGCTGTGTAAAAGGCATTTGAGAGCAGTTAGCATGCTGTGTATCATGGATATGAGGGCAGTTTATATGCTGTGCATCAGGGATATGAGAGCACTTAGCAGTCTGTGTATCGGATATATGAGAGCAGTTAGCACGCTGTGTATCAGGGATATGAGAGCAGTTACTATGCTGTGTATCAGGGACATGAGAGCCGTTAGTATGCTGTGTAAAAGGGATATGAGAGCAGTTAGCATGCTGTGTATCAGGGATATGAGATTAGTTAGGATGCTTTGTATCAAGGGATATGAGAGCTGTTAGTATGCTGTATATCATTGAAATTCAAGCTGTTAGTATGTTGTGTTTCAGGGATATGAGAGCAGTTAGCATGCTGTGTAATAGTGATATGAGAGCAGTTAGCATACTGTGTATCAGGGATATGAGAGCCGTTAGCATGCTGTGTATCAGGGACATTAGAGCAGTTAACGTGCTGTGTGTCAGGGATATGAGAGCCGTTAGCATGTTGTGTGAAAGGGATATGCGAGCAGTTTACATGCTCTATATCAGGGATATGAGTTTAGTTAGGATGCTTTGTATCAAGGGATATGAGAGCTGTTAGTATGCTGTATATCATTGAAATTCAAGCTGTTAGTATGCTGTGTTTCAAAGGTATAAGAGCAGTTAGCATGCTTTGTATCGCGGATATAAGAGCAGTTAGCATGCTGTGTATCAGGGATATAAGAGCAGTTAGCCTGATGTGTATCAGGGATATGAGAACTATTAGCATGCTGTGTGTCAGGGATATGAGAGCAGTTAGCATGTTGTGTGAAAGATTTTTGAGAGCAGTTTGCATGCTGTGTATCAGGGATATGAGAGTAGTTAGCATGCTTTGTATAACGGGATATGAGAGCTGTTAGTATGCTGTATATCAGGTAAATTCAAACTGTTAATATGCTGTGTTTCAGTGATATGAGAGCAGTCAGCATGCTGTGTATCGCGGATATGAGAGCAGTTAGCATGCTGTGTATCAGGCATATAAGAGCAGTTTGCATGCTGTGTATCAGGGAAATGAAAGCAGTTAGCATGCTGTGTATCAGGGATATGAGAGCAATTAGCATGCTGTGTATCAGCCATATGAAAGCAGTTAGTATGCTGTGTATCAGTTATATGAGAGTAGTTAGCATGCTGTGATACAGCGATATAAGAGCAGTAAGCGTGCTGTGCATCAGGGATATGAGAGCAGTTATATGCTGTGTAAAAGGGATATGATACCAGTCAGCATGCTGTGTAAAAGGGATATGAGTGCAGTTAGCATGCTGTGCATCAGGGATAAAAGAGCAGTTATTTTGCTGTGTATCAGGGATATGAGAGCAGTTAGCATGCTGTGTATCAGGGATATGAGATTAGTTAGGATGCTTTGTATCAAGGGATATGAGAGCTGTTAGTATGCTGTATATCATTGAAATTCAAGCTGTTAGTATGCTGTGTTTCAGGGATATGAGACCAGTTAGCATGCTGTGTAATAGTGATATGAGAGCAGTTAGCATACTGTGTATCAGGGATAAGAGAGCCGTTAGCATGCTGTGTATCAGGGACATTAGAGCAGTTAACGTGCTGTGTGTCAGGGATATGAGAGCCGTTAGCATGTTGTGTGAAAGGGATATGCGAGCAGTTTACATACTCTATATCAGGGATATGAGATTAGTTAGGATGCTTTGTATCAAAGGATATGAGAGCTGTTAGTATGCTGCATATCATTGAAATTCAAGCTGTTAATATGCTGTGTTTCAGGGGTATAAGAGCAGTTAGCATGCTTTGTATCGCGGATATAAGAGCAGTTAGCACGCTGTGTATCAGGGATATAAGAGCAGTTAGCCTGATGTGTATCAGGGATATGAGAACTATTAGCATGCTGTGTATCAGGGATATGAGAGTAGTTAGCATGCTTTGTATCAAGTGATATGAGAGCTGTTAGTATGCTGTATATCAGGTAAATTCAAGCTGTTAATATGCTGTGTTTCAGTGATATGAGAGCAGTCAGCATGCTGTGTATCGCGGATATGAGAGCAGTTAGCATGCTGTGTATCAGGCATATAAGAGCAGTTTGCATGCTGTGTATCAGGGAAATGAAAGCAGTTAGCATGCTGTGTATCAGGGATATGAGAGCAGTTAGCATGCTGTGTATCAGCGATATGAGAGCAGTTAGTATGCTGTGTATCAGTTATATGAGAGTAGTTAGCATGCTGTGTTACAGCGATATAAGAGCAGTAAGCGTGCTGTGCATCAGGGATATGAGAGCAGTTATATGCTGTGTAAAAGGGATATGATACCAGTCAGCATGCTGTGTAAAAGGGATATGAGTGCAGTTAGCATGCTGTGCATCAGGGATAAAAGAGCAGTTAGCGTGCTGTGTATCAGGGATATGAGAGGAGTTAGAATGCTGTGTATCAAGGATATGAAAGCAGTTAGTATGCTGTGTATCAGGAACATGAATGCTGTTAGCAGGCTGTGCATCAGCGATATGATAGCAGTTAGCATGCTGTGTAAAAGGGTTTTGAGAGCAGTTAGCATGCTGTGTATCATGGATATGAGGGCAGTTAATATGCTGTGCATCAGTGATATGAGAACAGTTAGCATTCTGTGTATCCGGTATAGGAGAGCAGTTAGCATGCTGTGTATCGGGTATATGAGAGCAGTTGGCATGCTGGGTATCTGGGATATGAGAGCAGTTACTATGCTGTGTATCAGGGATATAAGAGCAGTGAAGATGGTGTGTATCAGGGATATGAGAGGAGTTAGAATGCTGTGTATCAAGGATATGAAAGCAGTTACTATGCTGTGTATCAGGAACATGAATGCTGTTAGCAGGCTGTGCATCAGGGATATGATAGCAGTTAGCATGCTGTGTAAAAGGGATTTGAGAGCAGTTAGCATGCTGTGTATCATGGATATGAGGGCAGTTAATATGCTGTGCATCAGTGATATGAGAACAGTTAGCATTCTGTGTATCCGGTATAGGAGAGCAGTTAGCATGCTGTGTATCGGGTATATGAGAGCAGTTGGCATGCTGGGTATCTGGGATATGAGAGCAGTTACTATGCTGTGTATCAGGGATATAAGAGCAGTGAAGATGGTGTGTATCAGGGATATGAGAGGAGTTAGCATGCAGTGTATCTGGGATAAGAGAGCAGTTAGTATGCTGTGTATCAGGGATATAAGAGCAGTTAGGATGGTGTGTATCAGGGATATGAGAGCAGTTAGCATGCTGTGTATCAGGGATATGAGAGCAGTGAGTATGCTGTGTACAAGGGATATGAGAGCTGTTAGCATGCTGTGTAAAAGTGATATGAGAGCAGTTAGCATGCTGTGTATCAGGGATATAAGAGCATTTAGTATGCTGTGTAAAAGGAACATGAGAGCAGTTAGCCTGATGTGTATCAGGGATATGAGAACAGTTAGCTTGCTGTGTGTCAGGGATATGAGAGCAGTAAGCATGCTGTGTATCATGGATATAAGAGTAGTTAGCATGCTGTGTATCAGTGATATGAGTGCAGTTAACATGCTGTGTAAAAGGGATATGAGACCAGTTAATATGCTGTGCAAAATGGATATGAGAGTAGTTAGCATTCTTTGCATCAGGGATATAAGAAGAGTTAGTGTACTGTGTATAAGGGATATGATAGCAGTTTTTATGCTGTGTAAAAGGGATATGAGATCAGTTAGGATGCTGTGTATCAGTTATATGAGAGCAGTTAGTATGCTGTTTATTACGGATATGAGTGGAGTAAGTATGCTGTGCGTCAGGGATAAGAGAAAAGTTACCATGCTGTGTAAAAGGAATATGAGAGCAGTTAACCTACTGTGTATCATAGATATGAGAGCAGTTAGTGTGCTGTGTATCAGGGATATAAGAGCAGTTAGCATGCTGTGTATCAAGGATATGAGAGCAGTTAGCATGCTGTGTATCAGGGATATGAGATCAGTTAGCATGCTGTGTAATGGGATATGAGAGCTGTTAGAAAGCTGTGTAAAAGGGATATGAGAGCAGTTAGCATGCTGTGTAGATGTGATAAGAGAGTAGTTAGCATGCTGTGTATCGGGTATATGAGAGCAGTTGGCATGCTGTGTATCGGGGAATTGAAAGCAGTTACTACGATGTGCATCAGAGATATAAGTTCAGTAAGGATGGTGTGTATCAGGTATATGAGAGGAGTTAGCATGCTGTGTATCACGGATATGAGAACAGTTAGCATGCTGTGTATCAGGGATATGGGAGCAGTTACTATGTTGTGTACAAGGGATATGAGAGCTGTTAGCATGCTTTGTAAAAGTGATATGAGAGCAGTTAGCATGCTGTGTATCAGGGATATAAGAGCAGTAAGCGTGCTGTGCATCAGGGATATGAGAGCAGATAGTATGCTGTGTAAAAGGGATATGAGAGCAGTTAGCGTGCTGTGTATCAGGAATAAGAGTGCAGTTAGCATGCTGTGCATTAGGGATATGAGAGCAGTTAGCATTCTGTGTATCGGATATATGAGAGCAGTTAGGATGCTGTGTAATAGTGATATGAGAGCAGGTAGCATACTGTGTATCAGGGATTTGAGAGCAGTTAGCATGCTGTGTTTCAGGGACATGAGAGCAGTTAACATGCTGTGTGTCAGGGATATGAGAGCCGTTAGCATGTTGTGTCAAACGGATATGCGAGCAGTTTGCATGCTGTGTATCAGGGATATGACATTAGTTAGGATGCTTTGTATCAAGGGATATGAGAGCTGTTAGTATGCTGTATATCATTGAAATTCAATCTGTTAGTATGCTGTGTTTCAGGGATATGAGAGCAGTTAGCATGCTGTGTATCGCGGATATGAGAGCAGTTAGCATGCTGTGTATCAGGGATATAAGAGCAGTTAGCATGCTGTGTATCACACATATAAGAGCAGTTAGCATGCTATGGATCAGTGATATGAGAGCAGTTAGCCTGATGTATATCAGGGATATGAGAACTATTAGCATGCTGTGTGTCAAGGATATGAGAGCAGTTAGCATGTTGTGTGAAAGGTTTTTGAGAGCAGTTTGCATGCTGTGTATCAGGGATATGAGAGTAGTTAGCATGCTTTGTATCACGGGATATGAGAGCTGTTAGTATGCGGTCTATCAGGGAAATTCAAGCTGTTAATATGCTGTGTTTCAGGGATATGAGAGCAGTCAGCATGCTGTGTATCGCGGATATGAGAGCATTTAGCATGCTAGGTATCAGGGATATAAAAGCAGTTAGCATGCTGTGTATCAGGGATATAAGAGCAGTTAGCATGCTGTGTAAAAGGGATTTGAGAGAAGTTAATATGCTGTGTAAAAGTGTTATGAGAGCAGTTAGCGTGCTGTGTATCAGGGATATGAGAGGAGTTAGCATGCTGTGCATCAGGGATAAAAGAGCAGTTAGCGTGCTGTGTATCAGGGATATGAGAGCAGTTAGCATGCTGTGTATCAGGGATATGAGATTAGTTAGGATGCTTTGTATCAAGGGATATGAGAGCTGTTAGTATGCTGTATATCATTGAAATTCAAGCTGTTAGTATGCTGTGTTTCAGGGATATGAGAGCAGTTAGCATGCTGTGTAATAGTGATATGAGAGCAGTTAGCATACTGTGTATCAGGGATAAGAGAGCCGTTAGCATGCTGTGTATCAGGGACATTAGAGCAGTTAACGTGCTGTGTGTCAGGGATATGAGAGCCGTTAGCATGTTGTGTGAAAGGGATATGCGAGCAGTTTACATGCTCTATATCAAGGATATGAGATTAGTTAGGATGCTTTGTATCAAAGGATATGAGAGCTGTTAGTATGCTGTATATCATTGAAATTCAAGCTGTTAGTATGCTGTGTTTCAGGGGTATAAGAGCAGTTAGCATGCTTTGTATCGCGGATATAAGAGCAGTTAGCATGCTGTGTATCAGGGATATAAGAGCAGTTAGCCTGATGTGTATCAGGGATATGAGAACTATTAGCATGCTGTGTGTCAGGGATATGAGAGCAGTTAGCATGTTGTGTGAAAGATTTTTGAGAGCAGTTTGCATGCTGTGTATCAGGGATATGAGAGTAGTTAGTATGCTGTATATCAGGTAAATTCAAGCTGTTAATATGCTGTGTTTCAGTGATATGAGAGCAGTCAGCATGCTGTGTTTCGCGGATATGAGAGCAGTTAGCATGCTGTGTATCAGGCATATAAGAGCAGTTTGCATGCTGTGTATCAGGGAAATGAAAGCAGTTAGCATGCTGTGTATCAGGGATATGAGAGCAGTTAGCATGCTGTGTATCAGCGATATGAGAGCAGTTAGTATGCTGTGTATCAGTTATATGAGAGTAGTTAGCATGCTGTGTTACAGCGATATAAGAGCAGTAAGCGTGCTGTGCATCAGGGATATGAGAGCAGTTATATGCTGTGTAAAAGGGATATGATACCAGTCAGCATGCTGTGTAAAAGGGATATGAGTGCAGTTAGCATGCTGTGCATCAGGGATAAAAGAGCAGTTAGCGTGCTGTGTATCAGGGATATGAGAGGAGTTAGAATGCTGTGTATCAAGGATATGAAAGCAGTTAGTATGCTGTGTATCAGGAACATGAATGCTGTTAGCAGGCTGTGCATCAGCGATATGATAGCAGTTAGCATGCTGTGTAAAAGGGTTTTGAGAGCAGTTAGCATGCTGTGTATCATGGATATGAGGGCAGTTAATATGCTGTGCATCAGTGATATGAGAACAGTTAGCATTCTGTGTATCCGGTATAGGAGAGCAGTTAGCATGCTGTGTATCGGGTATATGAGAGCAGTTGGCATGCTGCGTATCTGGGAAATGAGAGCAGTTACTATGCTGTGTATCAGGGATATAAGAGCAGTGAAGATGGTGTGTATCAGGGATATGAGAGGAGTTAGAATGCTGTGTATCAAGGATATGAAAGCAGTTACTATGCTGTGTATCAGGAACATGAATGCTGTTAGCAGGCTGTGCATCAGGGATATGAGAGCAGTTAGCATGCTGTGTAAAAGGGATTTGAGAGCAGTTAGCATGCTGTGTATCATGGATATGAGGGCAGTTAATATGCTGTGCATCAGTGATATGAGAACAGTTAGCATTCTGTGTATCCGGTATAGGAGAGCAGTTAGCATGCTGTGTATCGGGTATATGAGAGCAGTTGGCATGCTGGGTATCTGGGATATGAGAGCAGTTACTATGCTGTGTATCAGGGATATAAGAGCAGTGAAGATGGTGTGTATCAGGGATATGAGAGGAGTTAGCATGCAGTGTATCTGGGATAAGAGAGCAGTTAGTATGCTGTGTATCAGGGATATAAGAGCAGTTAGGATGGTGTGTATCAGGGATATGAGAGCAGTTAGCATGCTGTGTATCAGGGATATGAGAGCAGTGAGTATGCTGTGTACAAGGGATATGAGAGCTGTTAGCATGCTGTGTAAAAGTGATATGAGAGCAGTTAGCATGCTGTGCATCAGGGATAAAAGAGCAGTTAGCGTGCTGTGTATCAGGGATATGAGAGGAGTTAGAATGCTGTGTATCAAGGATATGAAAGCAGTTAGTATGCTGTGTATCAGGAACATGAATGCTGTTAGCAGGCTGTGCATCAGCGATATGATAGCAGTTAGCATGCTGTGTAAAAGGGTTTTGAGAGCAGTTAGCATGCTGTGTATCATGGATATGAGGGCAGTTAATATGCTGTGCATCAGTGATATGAGAACAGTTAGCATTCTGTGTATCCGGTATAGGAGAGCAGTTAGCATGCTGTGTATCGGGTATATGAGAGCAGTTGGCATGCTGGGTATCTGGGATATGAGAGCAGTTACTATGCTGTGTATCAGGGATATAAGAGCAGAGAAGATGGTTTGTATCAGGGATATGAGAGGAGTTAGCATGCAGTGGATCTGGGATATGAGAGCAGTTAGTATGCTGTGTATCAGGGATATAAGAGCAGTTAGGATGGTGTGTATCAGGGATATGAGAGCAGTTAGCATGCTGTGTATCAGGGATATGAGAGCAGTGTGTATGCTGTGTACAAGGGATATGAGAGCTGTTAGCATGCTGTGTAAAAGTGATATGAGAGCAGTTAGCATGCTGTGTATCAGGGATATAAGAGCATTTAGTATGCTGTGTGAAAGGAATATGAGAGCAGTTAGCCTGATGTGTATCATGGATATGAGAACAGTTAGCTTGCTGTGTGTCAGGGATATGAGTGCACTTAACATGCTGTGTAAAAGGGATATGAGACCAGTTAATATGCTGTGCAAAATGGATATGAGAGTAGTTAGCATTCTTTGCATCAGGGATATAAGAGCAGTTAGTGTACTGTGTATAAGGGATATGATAGCAGTTTTTATGCTGTGTAAAAGGGATATGAGATCAGTTAGGATGCTGTGTATCAGTTATATGAGAGCAGTTAGCATGCTGTATATCAAGGATATGAGAGCAGTTAGTATGCTGTGTATTACGGATATGAGTGGAGTAAGTATGCTGTGCGTCAGGGATAAGAGAAAAGTTACCATGCTGTGTAAAAGGAATATGAGAGCATTTAACCTACTGTGTATCATAGATATGAGAGCAGTTAGTGTGCTGTGTATCAGGGATATAAGAGCAGTTAGCATGCTGTGTATCAAGGATATGAGAGCAGTTAGCATGCTGTGTATCAGGGATATGAGATCAGTTAGCATGCTGTGTAATGGGATATGAGAGCTGTTAGAAAGCTGTGTAAAAGGGATATGAGAGCAGTTAGCATGCTGTGTAGATGTGATAAGAGAGTAGTTAGCATGCTGTGTATCGGGTATATGAGAGCAGTTGGCATGCTGTGTATCGGGGAATTGAAAGCAGTTACTACGATGTGCATCAGAGATATAAGTTCAGTAAGGATGGTGTGTATCAGGTATATGAGAGGAGTTAGCATGCTGTGTATCACGGATATGAGAACAGTTAGCATGCTGTGTATCAGGGATATGGGAGCAGTTACTATGTTGTGTACAAGGGATATGAGAGCTGTTAGCATGCTTTGTAAAAGTGATATGAGAGCAGTTAGCATGCTGTGTATCAGGGATATAAGAGCAGTAAGCGTGCTGTGCATCAGGGATATGAGAGCAGATAGTATGCTGTGTAAAAGGGATATGAGAGCAGTTAGCGTGCTGTGTATCAGGAATAAGAGTGCAGTTAGCATGCTGTGCATTAGGGATATGAGAGCAGTTAGCATTCTGTGTATCGGATATATGAGAGCAGTTAGGATGCTGTGTAATAGTGATATGAGAGCAGGTAGCATACTGTGTATCAGGGATTTGAGAGCAGTTAGCATGCTGTGTTTCAGGGACATGAGAGCAGTTAACATGCTGTGTGTCAGGGATATGAGAGCCGTTAGCATGTTGTGTCAAACGGATATGCGAGCAGTTTGCATGCTGTGTATCAGGGATATGACATTAGTTAGGATGCTTTGTATCAAGGGATATGAGAGCTGTTAGTATGCTGTATATCATTGAAATTCAATCTGTTAGTATGCTGTGTTTCAGGGATATGAGAGCAGTTAGCATGCTGTGTATCGCGGATATGAGAGCAGTTAGCATGCTGTGTATCAGGGATATAAGAGCAGTTAGCATGCTGTGTATCACACATATAAGAGCAGTTAGCATGCTGTGGATCAGTGATATGAGAGCAGTTAGCCTGATGTATATCAGGGATATGAGAACTATTAGCATGCTGTGTGTCAGGGATATGAGAGCAGTTAGCATGTTGTGTGAAAGGTTTTTGAGAGCAGTTTGCATGCTGTGTATCAGGGATATGAGAGTAGTTAGCATGCTTTGTATCACGGGATATGAGAGCTGTTAGTATGCGGTCTATCAGGGAAATTCAAGCTGTTAATATGCTGTGCTTCAGGGATATGAGAGCAGTCAGCATGCTGTGTATCGCGGATATGAGAGCATTTAGCATGCTGTGTATCAGGGATATAAAAGCAGTTAGCATGCTGTGTATCAGGGATATAAGAGCAGTTAGCATGCTGTGTAAAAGGGATTTGAGAGAAGTTAATATGCTGTGTAAAAGTGTTATGAGAGCAGTTAGCGGACTGTGTATCAGGGATATGAGAGGAGTTAGCATGCTGTGCATCAGGGATAAAAGAGCAGTTAGCGTGCTGTGTATCAGGGATATGAGAGCAGTTAGCATGCTGTGTATCAGGCATATGAGATTAGTTAGGAT
The DNA here is from genome assembly GCF_017639515.1 of Carcharodon carcharias. Classification (NCBI taxonomy): domain Eukaryota; kingdom Metazoa; phylum Chordata; class Chondrichthyes; order Lamniformes; family Lamnidae; genus Carcharodon; species Carcharodon carcharias. The sequence continues at coordinate 86,537,101 of NC_054471.1, forward strand.
GCTTTGTATCAAGGGATATGAGAGCTGTTAGTATGCTGTATATCATTGAAATTCAAGCTGTTAGTATGCTCTGTTTCAGGGATATGAGAGCAGTTAGCATGCTGTGTAATAGTGATATGAGAGCAGTTAGCATACTGTGTATCAGGGATAAGAGAGCCGTTAGCATGCTGTGTATCAGGGACATTAGAGCAGTTAACGTGCTGTGTGTCAGGGATATGAGAGCCGTTAGCATGTTGTGTGAAAGGGATATGCGAGCAGTTTACATGCTCTATATCAGGGATATGAGATTAGTTAGGATGCTTTGTATCAAAGGATATGAGAGCTGTTAGTATGCTGTATATCATTGAAATTCAAACTGTTAGTATGCTGTGTTTCAGGGGTATAAGAGCAGTTAGCATGCTTTGTATCGCGGATATAAGAGCAGTTAGCATGCTGTGTATCAGGGATATAAGAGCAGTTAGCCTGATGTGTATCAGGGATATGAGAACTATTAGCATGCTGTGTGTCAGGGAGATGAGAGCAGTTAGCATGTTGTGTGAAAGATTTTTGAGAGCAGTTTGCATGCTGTGTATCAGGGATATGAGAGTAGTTAGCATGCTTTGTATCACGGGATATGAGAGCTGTTAGTATGCTGTATATCAGGTAAATTCAAGCTGTTAATATGCTGTGTTTCAGTGATATGAGAGCAGTCAGCATGCTGTGTATCGCGGATATGAGAGCAGTTAGCATGCTGTGTATCAGGCATATAAGAGCAGTTTGCATGCTGTGTATCAGGGAAATGAAAGCAGTTAGCATGCTGTGTATCAGGGATATGAGAGCAGTTAGTATGCTGTGTATCAGTTATATGAGAGTAGTTAGCATGCTGTGTTACAGCGATATAAGAGCAGTAAGCGTGCTGTGCATCAGGGATATGAGAGCAGTTATATGCTGTGTAAAAGGGATATGATACCAGTCAGCATGCTGTGTAAAAGGGATATGAGTGCAGTTAGCATGCTGTGCATCAGGGATAAAAGAGCAGTTAGCGTGCTGTGTATCAGGGATATGAGAGGAGTTAGAATGCTGAGTATCAAGGATATGAAAGCAGTTAGTATGCTGTGTATCAGGAACATGAATGCTGTTAGCAGGCTGTGCACAAGCGATATGATAGCAGTTAGCATGCTGTGTAAAAGGGTTTTGAGAGCAGTTAGCATGCTGTGTATCATGGATATGAGGGCAGTTAATATGCTGTGCATCAGTGATATGAGAACAGTTAGCATTCTGTGTATCCGGTATAGGAGAGCAGTTAGCATGCTGTGTATCGGGTATATGAGAGCAGTTGGCATGCTGGGTATCTGGGATATGAGAGCAGTTACTATGCTGTGTATCAGGGATATAAGAGCAGAGAAGATGGTGTGTATCAGGGATATGAGAGGAGTTAGCATGCAGTGGATCTGGGATATGAGAGCAGTTAGTATGCTGTGTATCAGGGATATAAGAGCAGTTAGGATGGTGTGTATCAGGGATATGAGAGCAGTTAGCATGCTGTGTATCAGGGATATGAGAGCAGTGTGTATGCTGTGTACAAGGGATATGAGAGCTGTTAGCATGCTGTGTAAAAGTGATATGAGAGCAGTTAGCATGCTGTGTATCAGGGATATAAGAGCATTTAGTATGCTGTGTAAAAGGAATATGAGAGCAGTTAGCCTGATGTGTATCAGGGATATGAGAACAGTTAGCTTGCTGTGTGTCAGGGATATGAGTGCAGTTAGCATGCTGTGTATCATGGATATAAGAGTAGTTAGCATGCTGTGTATCAGTGATATGAGTGCAGTTAACATGCTGTGTAAAAGGGATATGAGACCGGTTAATATGCTGTGCAAAATGGATATGAGAGTAGTTAGCATTCTTTGCATCAGGGATATAAGAGCAGTTAGTGTGCTGTGTATAAGGGATATGATAGCAGTTTTTATGCTGTGTAAAAGGGATATGAGATCTGTTAGGATGCTGTGTATCAGTTATATGAGAGCAGTTAGCATGCTGTATATCAAGGATATGAGAGCAGTTAGTATGCTGTGTATTACGGATATGAGTGGAGTAAGTATGCTGAGCGTCAGGGATAAGAGAAAAGTTACCATGCTGTGTAAAAGGAATATGAGAGCAGTTAACCTACTGTGTATCATAGATATGAGAGCAGTTAGTGTGCTGTGTATCAGGGATATAAGAGCAGTTAGCATGCTGTGTATCAAGGATATGAGAGCAGTTAGCATGCTGTGTATCAGGGATATGAGATCAGTTAGCATGCTGTGTAATGGGATATGAGAGCTGTTAGAAAGCTGTGTAAAAGGGATATGAGAGCAGTTAGCATGCTGTGTAGATGTGATAAGAGAGTAGTTAGCATGCTGTGTATCGGTTATATGAGAGCAGTTGGCATGCTGTGTATCGGGGAATTGAAAGCAGTTACTACGATGTGCATCAGAGATATAGGTTCAGTAACGATGGTGTGTATCAGGTATATGAGAGGAGTTAGCATGCTGTGTATCACGGATATGAGAACAGTTAGCATGCTGTGTATCAGGAATATGGGAGCAGTTACTATGTTGTGCACAAGGGATATGAGAGCTGTTTGCATGCTTTCTAAAAGTGATATGAGAGCAGTTAGCATGCTGTGTATCAGGGATATAAGAGCAGTAAACGTACTGTGCATCAGGGATATGAGAGCAGATAGTATGCTGTGTAAAAGGGATATGAGAGCAGTTAGCGTGCTGTGTATCAGGAATAAGAGTGCAGTTAGCATGCTGTGCATTAGGGATATGAGAGCAGTTAGCATTCTGTGTATCGGATATATGAGAGCAGTTAGGATGCTGTGTAATAGTGATATGAGAGCAGGTAGCATAATGTGTATCAGGGATTTGAGAGCAGTTAGCATGCTGTGTTTCAGGGACATGAGAGCAGTTAACATGCTGTGTGTCAGGGATATGAGAGCCGTTAGCATGTTGTGTCAAACGGATATGCGAGCAGTTTGCATGCTGTGTATCAGGGATATGACATTAGTTAGAATGCTTTGTATCAAGGGATATGAGAGCTGTTAGTATGCTGTATATCATTGAAATTCAAGCTGTTAGTATGCTGTGTTTCAGGGATATGAGAGCAGTTAGCATGCTGTGTATCGCGGATATGAGAGCAGTTAGCATGCTGTGTATCAGGGATATAAGAGCAGTTAGCATGCTGTGTATCACACATATAAGAGCAGTTAGCATGCTGTGGATCAGTGATATGAGAGCAGTTAGCCTGATGTATATCAGGGATATGAGAACTATTAGCATGCTGTGTGTCAGGGATATGAGAGCAGTTAGCATGTTGTGTGAAAGGTTTTTGAGAGCAGTTTGCATGCTGTGTATCAGGGATATGAGAGTAGTTAGCATGCTTTGTATCACGGGAAATGAGAGCTGTTAGTATGCGGTCTATCAGTGAAATTCAAGCTGTTAATATGCTGCGTTTCAGGGATATGAGAGCAGTCAGCATGCTGTGTATCGCGGATATGAGAGCTTTTAGCATGCTGTGTATCAGGGATATAAGAGCAGTTAGCATGCTGTGTATCAGGGATATAAGAGCAGTTAGCATGCTGTGTAAAAGGGATATGAGACAAGTTAATATGCTGTGTAAAAGTGTTATGAGAGCAGTTAGCGTGCTGTGTATCAGGGACATGAGAGGAGTTAGCATACTGTGTATCAAGGATATGAAAGCAGTTAGTATGCTGTGTATCCGGAATATGAGTGCAGTTAGCATGCTGTGCATCAGTGATATGAGAGCAATTAGCATGCTGTGTAAAAGGGATTTGAGAGCAGTTAGCATGCTGTGTTTCAGGGACATGAGATCAGTTAACATGCTGTGTGTCAGGGATATGAGAGCCGTTAGCATGTTGTGTCAAACGGATATGCGAGCAGTTTGCATGCTGTGTATCAGGGATATGACATTAGTTAGGATGCTTTGTATCAAGGGATATGAGAGCTGTTAGTATGCTGTGTATCATTGAAATTCAAGCTGTTAGTATGCTGTGTTTCAGGGATATGAGAGCAGTTAGCATGCTGTGTATCCCGGAAATGAGAGCAGTTAGCATGCTGTGTATCAGGGATATAAGAGCAGTTAGCATGCTGTGTATCACACATATAAGAGCAGTTAGCATGCTGTGGCTCAGTGATATGAGAGCAGTTAGCCTGATGTATATCAGGGATATGAGAACTATTAGCATGCTGTGTGTCAGGGATATGAGAGCAATTAGCATGTTGTGTGAAAGGTTTTTGAGAGCAGTTTGCATGCTGTGTATCAGGGATATGAGAGTAGTTAGCATGCTTTGTATCACGGGATATGAGAGCTGTTAGTATGCGGTCTATCAGGGAAATTCAAGCTGTTAATATGCTGTGTTTCAGGGATATGAGAGCAGTCAGCATGCTGTGTATCGCGGATATGAGAGCATTTAGTATACTGTGTATGAGGGATATATGAGCAGTTAGCATGCTGTGTATCAGGGATATAAGAGCATTTAGCATGCTGTGTAAAAGGGATATGAGACAAGTTAATATGCTGTGTAAAAGTGTTATGAGAGCAGTTAGCGTGCTGTGTATCAGGGATATGAGAGGAGTTAGCATGCTGTGTATCAAGGATATGAAAGCAGTTAGTATGCTGTGTATCCGGAATATGAGTGCAGTTAGCATGCTGTGCATCTGTGATATGAGAGCAATTAGCATGCTGTGTAAAAGGGATTTGAGAGCAGTTAGCATGCTGTGTATTTTGGATATGAGGGCAGTTTATAGGCTGTGCATCAGGGATATGAGAACCGTTAGCAGTCTGTGTATCGGATATATGAGAGCAGTTAGGATGCTGTGTAATAGTGATATGAGAGCAGTTAGCATACTGTGTATCAGGGATATGAGAGAAGTTAGCATGTTGTGTGAAAGGGTTATGAGAGCAGTTTGCATGCTGTGTATCAGGGATATGAGAGCAGTTAGCATGCTGTGTATCAGGATATGAGAGGAGTTAGCATACTGTGTATCAAGGATATGAAAGCAGTTAGTATGCTGTGTATCCGGAATATGAGTGCAGTTAGCATGCTGTGCATCAGTGATATGAGAGCAATTAGCATGCTGCTTAAAAGGGATTTGAGAGCAGTTAGCATGCTGTGTTTCAGGGACATGAGAGCAGTTAACATGCTGTGTGTCAGGGATATGAGAGCCGTTAGCATGTTGTGTCAAACGGATATGCGAGCAGTTTGCATGCTGTGTATTAGGGATATGACATTAGTTAGGATGCTTTGTATCAAGGGATATGAGAGCTGTTAGTATGCTGTATATCATTGAAATTCAAGCTGTTAGTATGCTGTGTTTCAGGGATATGAGAGCAGTTAGCATGCTGTGTATCGCGGATATGAGAGCAGTTAGCATGCTGTGTATCAGGGATATAAGAGCAGTTAGCATGCTGTGTATCACACATATAAGAGCAGTTAGCATGCTGTGGATCAGTGATATGAGAGCAGTTAGCCTGATATATATCAGGGATATGAGAACTATTAGCATGCTGTGTGTCAGGGATATGAGAGCAGTTAGCATGTTGTGTGAAAGGTTTTTGAGAGCAGTTTGCATGCTGTGTATCAGGGATATGAGAGTAGTTAGCATGCTTTGTATCACGGGATATGAGAGCTGTTAGTATGCGGTCTATCAGGGAAATTCAAGCTGTTAATATGCTGTGTTTCAGGGATATGAGAGCAGTCAGCATGCTGTGTATCGCGGATATGAGAGCGTTTAGCATGCTGTGTATCAGGGATATAAGAGCAGTTAGCATGCTGTGTATCAGGGATATAAGAGCAGTTAGCATGCTGTGTAAAAGGGATATGAGACAAGTTAATATGCTGTGTAAAAGTGTTATGAGAGCAGTTAGCGTGCTGTGTATCAGGGAAATGAGAGGAGTTAGCATGCTGTGTATCAAGGATATGAAAGCAGTTAGTATGCTGTGTATCTGGAATATGAGTGCAGTTAGCATGCTGTGCATCTGTGATATGAGAGCAATTAGGATGCTGTGTAAAAGGGATTTGAGAGCAGTTAGCATGCTGTGTATTTTGGATATGAGGGCAGTTTATATGCTGTGCATCAGGGATATGAGAGCCGTTAGCAGTCTGTGTATCGGATATATGAGAGCAGTTAGGATGCTGTGTAATAGTGATATGAGAGCAGTTAGCATACTGTGTATCAGGGATATGAGAGCAGTTAGCATGCTGTGTTTCAGGGACATGAGAGCAGTTTGCATGCTGTGTATCAGGGATATGAGAGTAGTTAGCATGCTTTGTATCACAGGATATGAGAGCTGTTAGTATGCTGTATATCATCGAAATTCAAGCTGTTAATATGCTGTGTTTCAGGGATATGAGAGCAGTTAGCATGCTGTGTATCGCGGATATGAGAGCAGTTAGCATGCTGTGTATCAGGGATATGAGAGGAGTTAGCATACTGTGTATCAAGGATATGAAAGCAGTTAGTATGCTGTGTATCCGGAATATGAGTGCAGTTAGCATGCTGTGCATCAGTGATATGAGAGCAATTAGCATGCTGTGTAAAAGGGATTTGAGAGCAGTTAGCATGCTGTGTTTCAGGGACATGAGAGCAGTTAACATGCTGTGTGTCAGGGATATGAGAGCCGTTAGCATGTTGTGTCAAACGGATATGCGAGCAGTTTGCATGCTGTGTATCAGGGATATGACATTAGTTAGGATGCTTTGTATCAAGGGATATGAGAGCTGTTAGTATGCTGTATATCATTGAAATTCAAGCTGTTAGTATGCTGTGTTTCAGGGATATGAGAGCAGTTAGCATGCTGTGGATCAGTGATATGAGAGCAGTTAGCCTGATGTATATCAGGGATAAGAGAACTATTAGCATGCTGTGTGTCAGGGATATGAGAGCAGTTAGCATGTTGTATGAAAGGTTTTTGAGAGCAGTTTGCATGCTGTGTATCAGGGATATGAGAGTAGTTAGCAGGCTTTGTATCACGGGATATGAGAGCTGTTAGTATGCGGTCTATCAGGGAAATTCAAGCTGTTAATATGCTCTGTTTCAGGGATATGAGAGCAGTCAGCATGCTGTGTATCGCGGATATGAGAGCATTTAGCATGCTGTGTATCAGGGATATAAGAGCAGTTAGCATGCTGTGTATCAGGGATATAAGAGCAGTTAGCATGCTGTGTAAAAGGGATATGAGACAAGTTAATATGATGTGTAAAAGTGTTATGAGAGCAGTTACCGTGCTGTGTATCAGGGATATGAGAGGAGTTAGCATACTGTGTATCAAGGATATGAAAGCAGTTAGTATGCTGTGTATCCGGAATATGAGTGCAGTTAGCATGCTGTGCATCAGTGATATGAGAGCAATTAGCATGCTGTGTAAAAGGGATTTGAGAGCAGTTAGCATGCTGTGTTTCAGGGACATGAGAGCAGTTAACATGCTGTGTGTCAGGGATATGAGAGCCGTTAGCATGTTGTGTCAAACGGATATGCGAGCAGTTTGCATGCTGTGTATCAGGGATATGACATTAGTTAGGATGCTTTGTATCAAGGGATATGAGAGCTGTTAGTATGCTGTATATCATTGAAATTCAAGCTGTTAGTATGCTGTGTTTCAGGGATATGAGAGCAGTTAGCATGCTGTGTATCGCGGATATGAGAGCAGTTAGCATGCTGTGTATCAGGGATATAAGAGCAGTTAGCATGCTGTGTATCACACATATAAGAGCAGTTAGCATGCTGTGGATCAGTGATATGAGAGCAGTTAGCCTGATGTATATCAGGGATATGAGAACTATTAGCATGCCGTATGTCAGGGATATGAGAGCAGTTAGCATGTTGTGTGAAAGGTTTTTGAGAGCAGTTTGCATGCTGTGTATCAGGGATATTAGAGTAGTTAGCATGCTTTGTATCATGGGATATGAGAGCTGTTAGTATGCGGTCTATCAGGGAAATTCAAGCTGTTAATATGCTGTGTTTCAGGGATATGAGAGCAGTCAGCATGCTGTGTATCGCGGATATGAGAGCATTTAGCATACTGTGTATCAGGGATATATGAGCAGTTAGCATGCTGTGTATCAGGGATATAAGAGCATTTAGCATGCTGTGTAAAAGGGATATGAGACAAGTTAATATGCTGTGTAAAAGTGTTATGAGAGCAGTTAGCGTGCTGTGTATCAGGGATATGAGAGGAGTTAGCATGCTGTGTATCAAGGATATGAAAGCAGTTAGTATGCTGTGTATCCGGAATATGAGTGCAGTTAGCATGCTGTGCATCTGTGATATGAGAGCAATTAGCATGCTGTGTAAAAGGGATTTGAGAGCAGTTAGCATGCTGTGTATTTTGGATATGAGGGCAGTTTATAGGCTGTGCATCAGGGATATGAGAACCGTTAGCAGTCTGTGTATCGGATATATGAGAGCAGTTAGGATGCTGTGTAATAGTGATATGAGAGCAGTTAGCATACTGTGTATCAGGGATATGAGAGAAGTTAGCATGTTGTGTGAAAGGGTTATGAGAGGAGTTAGCATACTGTGTATCAAGGATATGAAAGCAGTTAGTATGCTGTGTATCCGGAATATGAGTGCAGTTAGCATGCTGTGCATCAGTGATATGAGAGCAATTAGCATGCTGTGTAAAAGGGATTTGAGAGCAGTTAGCATGCTGTGTTTCAGGGACATGAGAGCAGTTAACATGCTGTGTGTCAGGGATATGAGAGCCGTTAGCATGTTGTGTCAAACGGATATGCGAGCAGTTTGCATGCTGTGTATCAGGGATATGACATTAGTTAGGATGCTTTGTATCAAGGGATATGAGAGCTGTTAGTATGCTGTATATCATTGAAATTCAAGCTGTTAGTATGCTGTGTTTCAGGGATATGAGAGCAGTTAGCATGCTGTGTATCGTGGATATGAGAGCAGTTAGCATGCTGTGTATCAGGGATATAAGAGCAGTTAGCATGCTGTGTATCACACATATAAGAGCAGTTAGCATGCTGTGGATCAGTGATATGAGAGCAGTTAGCCTGATATATATCAGGGATATGAGAACTATTAGCATGCTGTGTGTCAGGGATATGAGAGCAGTTAGCATGTTGTGTGAAAGGTTTTTGAGAGCAGTTTGCATGCTGTGTATCAGGGATATGAGAGTAGTTAGCATGCTTTGTATCACGGGATATGAGAGCTGTTAGTATGCGGTCTATCAGGGAAATTCAAGCTGTTAATATGCTGTGTTTCAGGGATATGAGAGCAGTCAGCATGCTGTGTATCGCGGATATGAGAGCATTTAGCATGCTTTGTATCAGGGATATAAGAGCAGTTAGCATGCTGTGTATCAGGGATATAAGAGCAGTTAGCATGCTGTGTAAAAGGGATATGAGACAAGTTAATATGCTGTGTAAACGTGTTATGAGAGCAGTTAGCGTGCTGTGTATCAGGGATATGAGAGGAGTTAGCATACTGTGCATCAAGGATATGAAAGCAGGTAGTATGCTGTGTATCCGGAATATGAGTGCAGTTAGCATGCTGTGCATCAGTGATATGAGAGCAATTAGCATGCTGTGTAAAAGGGATTTGAGAGCAGTTAGCATGCTGTGTTTCAGGGACATGAGATCAGTTAACATGCTGTGTGTCAGGGATATGAGAGCCGTTAGCTTGTTGTGTCAAACGGATATGCGAGCAGTTTGCATGCTGTGTATCAGGGATATGACATTAGTTAGGATGCTTTGTATCAAGGGATATGAGAGCTGTTAGTATGCTGTATGTCATTGAAATTCAAGCTGTTAGTATGCTGTGTTTCAGGGATATGAGAGCAGTTAGCATGCTGTGTATCGCGGATATGAGAGCAGTTAGCATGCTGTGTATCAGGGATATAAGAGCAGTTAGCATGCTGTGTATCACACATATAAGAGCAGTTAGCATGCTGTGGATCAGTGATATGAGAGCAGTAGCCTGATGTATATCAGGGATATGAGAACTATTAGCATGCTGTGTGTCAGGGATATGAGAGCAGTTAGCATGTTGTGTGAAAGGTTTTTGAGAGCAGTTTGCATGCTGTGTATCAGGGATATGAGAGTAGTTAGCATGCTTTGTATCACGGGATATGAGAGCTGTTAGTATGCGGTCTATCAGTGAAATTCAAGCTGTTAATATGCTGCGTTTCAGGGATATGAGAGCAGTCAGCATGCTGTGTATCGCGGATATGAGAGCTTTTAGCATGCTGTGTATCAGGGATATAAGAGCAGTTAGCATGCTGTGTATCAGGGATATAAGAGCAGTTAGCATGCTGTGTAAAAGGGATATGAGACAAGTTAATATGCTGTGTAAAAGTGTTATGAGAGCAGTTAGCGTGCTGTGTATCAGGGATATGAGAG